>NC_088188.1:1745000-1810000 GCF_028769735.1 Zonotrichia leucophrys gambelii | reverse complement strand
GAGGGTGTGATGTGCTGTGACCTCCTGTCTAGCACAGGCCATATGATCTCACTAATTAATTGTACTGCCTGGAGTACAGTAACTCTGATGGAATGAGGGCACAACATTTAGGCAAGGTTTTAATTTTTTATTAATTTTTTTTAGTTAGGGAAAATCTGCCCTGTTTTTAAGTGAAGAATAATAAATTATTCTCCATTTTTAAAATATGCACCAGTCTAGATTTATCTGGGTTTTGCCCATTGCAGCTTGTTATTCACTTGCTTTTTAGACTGAAGATAAAGCCTACAGAGGTTTTGTGGGGAGAACATGTTTGAAATCTCACAGCCTCCCTATTACTAAATTTTCAAAAGAGATGAGAATGAAACTTCCAATCTTTTGGTATCTACAGTCCATAAAATAGAGGGAGCCTCTACCTCTCCAAAACATCCCTTGTGAAATTCCAAGGCTCTGTACTCACAGAGAATATCTCTGGAGAAAGCAATGAATTTCCTTGTTCTACCTAATCCATCTCAAAATTGCAGAGAACAGGTTGAGTGTTTAAAATTCCTTTCTGTACAAGATGCAGGTGCTTTGCTGGCATCATCCAGCCAGAAATTCAGTGTACCTTTTTCTCTGTGGGGTAGTGGTGACACAAAGATTGAAG
Source organism: Zonotrichia leucophrys gambelii (assembly GCF_028769735.1). Lineage (NCBI taxonomy): Eukaryota > Metazoa > Chordata > Aves > Passeriformes > Passerellidae > Zonotrichia > Zonotrichia leucophrys. Next base: position 1,809,357 of record NC_088188.1, on the reverse strand, counting down.
ATATGAAACTTCTGCTCCTTCCAGGCATCCTGTGGATCCTCATATTCCCAGAGAGAGTTGTTCTGCATCCCCTCCTGTAGGATTGACGGGGGTAGGACGGTGGGGATGGATGGAGAGCAGAGATCTCTGCAGCCAGGTCAGGAACTTGGGGTTCATTGCAAAGGGCCTGGGGGCAGGGCCCTGCTGGGAGCTGCCAAACACAGCTCAGAGCAGGCTAAGAGGAGAGAGGGGGAGAGAGGGTGAGAAGGGAAGAGAGTAAAAAGAGTAAGAGAGCGAGGTTCCCGTTCCAACACAATAAATCTTCTTCTCTGTTCAATATTCTAATTCTCACTAATCAGTCCAGATACAAATCCTACAGCATTTCCATACAGCCTATAAGAATCATTACATTACCACACTGTGTTACATTTTAAACCCTAAAAACTCCTCTTTGGGCCCCTTCTGCCAAGCTGTAGGGTCTGCTCTGACCCTTGGGCCTGTCTGCAAGCAGAGGGTGTTGTTCCATCAAAAGGGGATCACCTTCAGCTGGCCACACCATTGTTTTCCAGCTGTTCAGTAACTGAGGGATCTCAAAGCTTGCTTTCATTTCAATCTCACTTATAGTTTCTATATTCTCAAAATCTTTTGCCAGACAATCATATTTATAAAGCTTTCCTGTTTCATCTTCTCCAACACCCTCCTGCTTTGGTGTGTCCCTTCTTTCTTGACAGAAAGTTTAGCGGCAAGTCCTGTGTTTGGCTTTGAGGATGTCCCTGGCCCTGATGTGGGGCTCACCCTTGGAGGAGATCATTCTGACAGAGTGAAGTGTCATTGCAGCTGCAAAGGGAGCACGTGGGCAGTGTCAGTAATGCTGCATTGGCCACAGCCCTGCACAGCACAGCTGCTGCTGGCAAAACTCCTGCATTTTCCACCACCCTCCTGGTCAGGAGTAACTTTTTGAGCACTGAGCTAAAAGCCAGCTGTTCAAAGCAATCCCTTGCCTTGGCTGTGACAGGTAATTTGCCACAGCTGATAACAGTCATGGAGCCTGTGATCATATTTTTGATATGGGAGTTTTTGCCACTTAGTCTGGGGGTAGGTTAATGCAGCAGTGGGGAAAAAAACCCTGTGCTGGTGTTCACAGCGGTCCCAGGATGATGGAAGAGACGAGGATCTGACTCCATGTTTCAGAAGGCTTGATTTATTATTTTATTATATATATCACATTAAAACTACACTAAAAGAATAGAAAGAAAAGTTTCATCTCAGAAGGCTGGCTAAGAATGGAATAGAATAGAATAGAATAGAATAGAATAGAATAGAATAGAATAGAATAGAATAGAATAGAATAGAAAAGAAAATAATGATAACAAAGGCAGCTGCCTCAGACTCTCTGTCCAAGTCAGCTCTGCTGTGATTGGTCATTAATTAGAAACAACCACATGAGACCAATCACAGATGCACCTGTTGCATTCCACAGCAGCAGATAATCAATGTTTACATTGTGTTCTTGAGGCCTCTCCGCTTCTCAGAAGGAAAAATACTAAGAAAGGATTTTTAATGAAAATATGTCTGTGACAAAACCCAACCAAACCCCAAACATTTTTCTTCTATCTGTGCTAGGAGAGCATTGGTGGTAAACTGAGGACCTGGTGTTCCCCAGTGGATATTTGTACAGGAGGATGGCTCTTAAAATAGATATTTGGGTCTTACCTGAAGCTGAGGGGCAGCAGAGGAACAGCTCCAGTCTGCTTTCTGTGAGCAGGGACAGGACCCAGGGGTCAGGGCAGGTTTATGTTGGATTTGAGGAAAGGGAATGGGCACAGTCCCGAGGCTGCCAGAGCTCCAGGAGCTCCAGGGATGCCCAGGCTGGGATTGTTGGGGTGTCTGTGCAGGGTCAGCGCTGGGCTGGATGATCCCTGAGGGTCCTTTCTAGTTTGGGACATTCCATGACCCTCCCACTGTGTGCTGTGTGTCCATGAGCGCTGTGAGCCCCAGGCTGGGGGCACTGCAGAGGTGCAGGAGCAGCCTGGGAGCAGCAGCAGCTCTGGCTCAGAGCAGAGGGGGCTCACAGGGCCCTGGGGGACAGTGCAGGAGGTGCTCAAGGACAGAGAGCTGGAGGAAATGAGAGGTTCCCCCTCCTGTCCTGCTGGGACACCCCAAGGTATCACTGCTGCCACTGCTTGTTGGCAAAGGGGGGCTGCAGTGCTGGACTGCACCCCCAGCTATTAAACAATCCCAGACTGGTTTGGGTTGGAGGGACCTCAAAGCCCACCCAGTGCCACCCCTGCCATGGCAGGGACACCTCCCACTGTCCCAGGCTGCTCCCAGCCCTGTCCAGCCTGGCCTTGGGCACTGCCAGGGATCCAGGGGCAGCCCCAGCTGCTCTGGGCAGCAGGGATGAGGATTCTTATTCTCAGCCACTCCTTGAACAAAAAATGGCAGAGTTCAACTGATAAATCATATTCCTACCTCTAAAAAGAGAAATACAACTCCTGTTTTAAATTCAATTCTTATATTGCTGCATTCTGGGGAAAAAAAATAATGCTTTCATTTCCTCATAAGAGATCACAGATTCCAAATTGTAGAACCATGGATGTCAAAAAGGAAATTTGAGCCAGCGAGGCCAAAGTGTGCCATTGTCCTTACAATTTATATTTACTTGCTCTACATCTAGAATAATCCTTCTCTTCCCTCAGGTCTAGCACAGACAATTTATCAATTGTACAAAAATGATAAAGGCAGCAATAAATAATAACAGTAATAATAATGCATAACAACTGTGCAAGTGATGAATTATAAAGCAGAGAGTGGAAAAGGGAATGAAAGCACAGCACAGAAGCCAGTTTGCAAGGCTGAGTACACAGGCTGAGCTATTTTTCTGGTGGTATGACAATGAGGAACATTTATGGGAGTTTGCAAACAGCTCAGAACACAAATCATTTTGTTTCAGGTTATATTTATAGGGCTTTGTTAAGGGGTTTTTAGTATCCATTAAAATCCAATGTTCAGAGGTTTATAGCTCGGCTGTTAAGGTCTTATCCCTAAGGATCAATTGTTTTGGGTTGTTTGGGGAATTATTATTACCATTATTATTTATACAATTCAGTTTAACTTATTTAGGCTACTGTAAAGACACAGAACTCAGAAGCTAAAGAGGTCTTGGTGGGGAAAGAAGAGAAAAGATGGATTTTTATTATTTATGTTTTGTTTCAGATACAATTTCTGCATCTATTTTATCCTAGAAATCAGTGTTATCTCTCTTAGTGTGGGTTTCAGTAGCCATGTTGTGCTCAGAGTTGCTGCAGCCTGCACAAGAGAGCAACCCCTGAGCAGTGCTGTCTGTGCTGGGTTGCTGCTGCTCTCTGCTCATTGCTCTAAGTGAAAATAAAAATAATTTTCAGTTGGAATGATATAATTTTCCAGAGGTCATGCACTTTAGCTGGTGGAAGATGAGATCTATACTGAAAATAGGCATGGTGTGTCTAGGGCCTGATCCAGGTCTTAATGCTTTTTTCTTCTTTTTTATTTCTTCTATATACTGAGACCAACATTCTCTGAGAAAAATGCCTTATTTTCCTGCACACTTTATAAACACATACAATGGAAGTAAGCAAATCCTAGGGAATGTAGCATTTAATAGCCCAGAGAGATGAGAAGCAGAGGGTTGACAGCAGAAGGGAGTAAGTGACTTGCCTGAGGTGATCCTGATCGCCAGTGACAGAGGTGCATCTCCTGAGTCCTAGCCCAAGGCTATCTTGCCTCCATCATCTTGCTTTTCAACCCACAGTGCAGTATTTTTGGTGAGAGGTGAGTCAGATCCAAAGGGTATTGCTGGATCACTCCCAGTTAGGGGGATGTGGAGGGTTAAGGACCTGACACACAGGGAAAAGGGTAAATAAAATATCTGATAGTTGTTCCATAAACAAGCATGGGAGCAGTGAACTGTGTTCTTGAGAAAAAAATATATAAATTCTTAAAATGCACCTATCTTGGCATTACTGTAGTGACTGTTCTTATTTAAATCATTTTCTGTTGTACCCAGCTTCCTTTGAGGCAGTATTTCCCAGCTGTTTTTTGTTTAATTCTAAATATTCATGACATTAATTCTATTTAAGTCCTTTGCTGTTATCTGAGACAAAATGTCAACATTTTATGACAAACTGCTGTATCCATTGCTTAGAGTGTCCCCAAGGAACCTGTTTGATGTGGCTGACTATCAATCTCTGATGGAAAACCTGATTGACACCAATAAAAGCATGGTAGTTCTCATTTCCCCATTTAGAATGATCCAAACAGCTCAATAGCCATCCAAGATCTTTAGAGTGTTTTTAGCCTGTGCATAATTCATCATCTCAATTATTGTGCTTTTTTAACTTCCAATTTTGGAATATCAGGCCTTCTCCATCAGATCAATAGAGCATCCAGTTGCTCTCTTTACCCTTTCCTTTCTTGCTGCAGTCACACAGGACCCCAGGTTCCTTTTGGGCCCTGGAGAGGCATCTTTGCATCCTCTTTGACAACCCTTTCCATGGGTTATTCTTTTTCACTTGGCTCTATGAAGTGTAAGCTCCAGACCATCCAAGATCTGTCATGCTTGCAGAGGAAAACAAGTTGTTGCCTCCAACCTCTTGTTTCTGTTCTCAAAGTTAACTCAACCCTCACTTAGCTGCTTGGGTTTTTTTCTCGTTGTAATTTCTATTTCTGGCAGCGGTGAAGAAAGGAAGAGAGACTCTCAGACCCCAGACTGTGAATATAATGCTGACAGTAAGAAAAAACATTTAAGAGGGATCTCTGTGAGATACTGAGGTCAAACTTTGGCCATCTGGCAGTTGGGAAGAGCCATGTGTGAAGGCACGCCAGGCACCTGCTGAAGGCAGAGCTGCAGCAGCAAAGCCTTCAAAGATTCGCTGGCTGCTCTCAGCCCTCGCTTGGGTTTCATTTGTAGCTTCTCTTATCGAGCACAATTTCTAAATGAGGATGGTTGCTTCACTTTAAGGACGTACAAATGACTTGCCCTCACCTGTCAAGCATGATCCTTGTATTTTACCAGGCCCATTATGAACGCAATCTTTCTGTCGAAAATTTGCATACCTCCTTTCTTGAAAAGTAATGACAGCAATTTCTTTCCCCGCGCTCACTTTCTGAGTGTCTCATTTAACAGCACCTGGGAAACCGACAGGCGCAGAGATGAGAAGTGAAAGAGAGCAGTTGATTAAATCATCATCAAGTCGGGCCTCAGAAAGTCAATTCTGCTTCCCGTCTGCAATGATATCCTTTTATCTTAAAGTAATGAGCTATGGCACTTTTGCATCCGGTAATGCGATAAGTTCTATTAGCATGTTCCATTTGCTTCACAAGCAAGGGCAAGTCATTTCAGTAAGCTCATATCACTGCAATCAAAGCAATTGGCTTCACAGGCAGAGAAGAAAGAGGAAAGGCTCAGGGTGATTTTTATGGATCACAACACAGTGTAAAAAATAGATTCTTGTATTATTTTAACCCGTAACATGCTTTGCTTCTTGTCAATCAAGGTGTTTTTATTTCATTAGCCTGTAAGTACCTGGAAGACTCAAATTCCAAACAGAACTCGTGAGCTAAGACCAGGAGTTCTGAAAAATAAGAATCTTTTCTTATACAGATAACACCCACTAATGCAGTATTAGGCACTGACTTCATTAACCACTGATTAGTTTAAACCTTTCCTATCGACTTAGTCCATCAGTACAAATGCACACTTTTATTATTATTTACTATTATTTATTTTTTTGAACCTTGAAAAAGTACTTGTGAGTTGAGAGGATGCTAAACATGACATTACAAACTGCAAATTGCCATCAGTTGGAGAGGCTGCTAAAAATAACATGACAGCTGCAAGTTGCTTGCAGCCAGCAAGGCAGGTAAGGAGAGGAGGCAGCAAATGTGCATCCCGAGTGCCAGGGGGGAGCATGGAGGCATTTCTCCTTGTGGAGCCCTCAGGAGCTGAGGCAGGGACTTCACCCTTCAGCTGCAACAGAGGATGACTCCCTGAGATCAGGATTCCTGTGTGTGTGTGGCTGGCAGTGCCTGCTGCCAGCTCTACTGGGATTTGGGTGCCTGACTGGTGCTGGGCACTTTCTGAAGGTGCTGAGCTGTCACAGAGACATTTTATGGAAAATCCTTTCCTTAGGATTTTTCCTCCTGAGAAGCTGAGAGGCCTCAGGAACAAGATGCAAACAATGATTATCTGCTGCTGTGGAATGCAACAGGGGCATCTGTGATTGGTCCATGTGGTTGTTTCTAATTAATGGCCAATCACAGTCAGCTGGCTCAGACTCTCTGTCTGAGACACAAGCCTTTGTTATCATTCCTTCTTTTTCTATTCTTAGCCAACCATCTGATGAAATCCTTTCTTCTATTCTTTTACTATAGTTTTAATATAATATATATCATAAAATAACAAATCAGCCTTCTGAAACATGGAGTCAGATCCTCATCTCTTCCCTCATCCTCAGACCCCTGTGAACACGGTCACACTGAGCTGAGGAATGCATGGCACTGCCAGTTTTCCATCTGGAAATTACATTTAATCCTCTCCTGGCCCTGGTGGGAGCATCACCCTGCTCTGGGCTTGGCCAGGTGTGGGGTCACTGGGCAGTGGCACCATGGCAGCAGTGGCACCTGGGCAGTGCCACCATGAGGAAGCTGCTGGATCTGTGGGATCTGGCCCATGGAAGGTTCAGTAACCTCCAGCCCAGCTCCCTTTCCAAGGAACAACAGAGAAGTTTCTCCCAGGGCTGGTTGCACGTGTCCCTGGGGTGACACGGAGCTGGGGCAGCCTGGCAGGACAGGGGTGGCAGCCCCCAGCAGCTCCTGTGTCACCTCCCCAGCAGCTCCCAGTGCCTCCCAGTGCCACAGCTCCCAGCCTGCCCCAGCACGGGAAATCCCTGCAAACATAGGGCCAACACAGCAGAGCCAAAGCTCAGAACAGGACTAAACGTCAGGGTCTGCCTGGAGGGAAATCCCCCCTTGGCTTTACAACAACTTCCCTGTGTCCTACCAGGAATATCTGGGCTTCCCACCAGGTGCCAAGGATGAATCCATGTCCTAGAGAAATGTAAGGTCCTTATCCTCGTCCTTATCCTGAACAGCAATATTATCCAGAGTTTTTCATTTTAATTCTCAACATGCCATTCTTTCCAATCAAACCATTGTTTGGTTCATGGTACAGCTGAAAGGAACTACTAATTGTGTCATTTTACAATATAAAGCAATCATCAACATCCTGGGGGGGGGGGGGGGAAGAATGAAAAAGAATTGCAAGAATTGCAGCTGAAAAACATTCTAAGTTCTGAATATTTTTCTTGTAAGGGCCCCAAGATAACTTCAAATTCCAAGACTGATACATTTCAGCTGAAGTGAAGTAGTTTGGATAAAATGGAATTCAGATTAAAGGTCAACATTGCAATCTTTTGTCCAGACTTAGGTAATTTGTGTAAAATGGGACTTTTTTGGTGAATAATCTGTAATTTTAGCTTTTAAGAAAGCAGACCTTAAACTTCTCAGACCATCTCTGTTTCAGAGCCATTCCTTCCAGTGAATCACAGTGGATAATGGTGAGGAATTGCTAAGCAGACTGTGATGTTAACCAATTTGTGAGATGCTATATATATAAAAAAAAAATATATATATATAAGATTCCTTGGCAGGGAGCTCCATGCTGAATGCTTCTTGCAGCAAAGTCACAGATAGGAAGAAAAAAGTGAAATTCTTGCTCTTAGTTTCTTTGTGGCTCTGCCGGTCTCCATTTCATCAATTAGAAAATTGCCCATTTATTCCCTGTCTGGGTCTCCTTTCATCTAGGAGATGTTTTTTTCTCCTTTTTTCTTGGAAGCAAAGGTCTAATTGTATAGCTAAAATACCATCTTTGCCCTTTCCAGGGCTGCCAGTTTGTCATTGGTGGAAAGATGGACAAGAATATTGTAAATGTCAGTGTGAACAGGCTGAGGTCTGGGTTTTCCCTCATTTTCTTCAGATTTCTTTTCAGCAGACAGATGAGTAGAATCACTTTGTTCAGAGCTGGCGTTGCAGCAGCTCTGACTCCTTTGGTGGCAATGATAAATGGCTCCAAGATATGAAATAGCTGTTCCAGCAAAGTCCATTGAGCAGAATAGAGAACAATGCCCTCCTCAATGTCATTGTACATGAGATATTCAATGATTGCCACTTTTTGCACAAGAATGTGTTCAATCAGCAAAGTACAGAGAAATCCATGGTGTTGCTTCAGCCTGAATGAGCTGGTGAGGTGGCTCAGACCTTTACTCAGCTTGATTTGGACCAGGCTCTCTCAAGTTATTAAAATGGGCTCAAATTAGAGCTGTCACCACATAGGGTGGCTGATTTTTGAATCGTGGCTTTGGGATCAGGCTCATTCCACGGGTGCTCTGGGAAATGTGCTGTGCATTTTAACTCTCTCCACCTGGGCCAGAGGGCTGGGGAGGTGCAGCTAATCTTTAACCTGATCTGCAGTTTCCCTTTTCTGCTAAAAAACACAGCAGCAATTATGCCTCAGCTGGGAATTGGAAAGTTCTTTTCCCACTTCCCACTGCAGGTCTGTGTGTGCAGACCCCACATTGCAGGGAATGCATCTGCTGCAGCCCAAGCTGACTGCAGGGCTTCAGGCTGGGGCAGAAAAAAGAGATTTCTGGTTTGTTGGTACAGAGATCTTTTACCTTTGTATGTCTTCTTCCTCATCTGGATTTGATTTTAGGGGTAATTATTTGAATTTTGACTGCATTACACATATGAACATGCAAGTTTTTGGGTCACTGACTGGGATTAGCATTTCTGGAGCAAGGAGTTGCAGAAATACTGCAAAAGGAAGCTTGAACACTTGGCACATGTGTGTGTGTGTCAGGTGATGTGATGGCTGGGGGCTTTGGTTATTTAAGGGATTGGAACAGTTTCAGTGATAACTCTGGCCACTTTGTGCAAATCACAGCCAGTCTGCTCTCATTATTACCCCAATTATATAGAAATTAGGAGCACCCTTAGCATTTCCATAAGTCCTGCAAGATTTTTATCAATGAAGATCATTTTGAATTTTGCTGGTAGACCCATAGATCCTTTGAGAAAACCACTGAGTCCCTTCTGGCCAGTAGAAGACTTTGGGAAGCACAAAATAACCAATTTTCAGACTCCTCCCTCTGAGGAGCCTGTCAGGCTGTGCTCTGAGAAGCTCTCACAGCACTTGGGACTGTGTGCATGTGAAAATTTGGCCATGCAGGGGGCTGAGGGTGCTCAGCTGTGCCCATCTGGGCTTCACGGACTGAGCTGAGGGCTGGCCAGGGGTGGTGCAGGGCAAATCAGGCAATTTGGCTCTGGGCTCATCTCAAGCCTGGCCTGGGGATGCTGTAATCAGTCACAACTTGTGCTCAGAGTGGAGACAGTAAGTGCCTTGAGCCTGTGAATCAGAGCAAGAAGCCTCTGTTTGTTCAGGTGTAAAATGTGTCTGCAGCCTCCTTGTCCTGATTTGCCACATTATCACCCTCAGCTTCCAGTGAAGCTGATGGCAGTGATCCAAAAATCAGGTCATGCTATCTCTGAATGATATTTTGGATTCCCACTTATTTGCAGAATATTCCAAGGCGGCCTGTGCACAGAGCCATGGTTTCCTGAAAAAGGCATGGGAGAGCACCGAAAAATGAGCTTTTTGTAACAGCCATGGAATACTGAAACACTGCCCAAAGCAGGGGCCAGTGCAAAGTATTTCCATTGCTGCAATTCCAGAACAGTCTGGTGCTCTGAGAACCACAAAGCACTTAAATCATTTCACTCCTTCCTGTGGCCCTGGGAGGTAGGGAAATGCTGGAGGAATTGAGGAATTGAGCGAGCAGTGCAGGCTCCAGCCTTCAAATTGACCAGTAATTCTGAATAATCAACTTCACGGCTGTCAGCTTTGGTTCCCAAAATTCCCTCTCCAGCCATGGGGAGCAGTGAGGCTGCAGGAGATGGAAACACCTCGTGCTTCAGCAGCTCTGGGCAGAACGTGCATCCAGAGATGTAAATGAGCCCATCAGAGCAGGGGTGGCTGTGTGTGAGCCTGGGCTGACCCTCAGCCATGGGGACAGTGTGCACTGCTCCAGCTCTGTTTCCAGCCTGAGCATCAAACATCTTAAACATCCTTCCTCTCCCTTTTTGGCATTACCCCTGCACACAAACTGTGTGATGGGTGGGAGTGCAGAATGTGCAGAATGTGCCAGTGCAGAGTGTGCCCTGCACACACACACACACACACACATACAGACAGAGGTGTTACACAGATATACATCTCAGAGCAGTGCTCAGAGCCCTCCCATCCTCTCCCTCCCTTTTTCCTCCCACCCAGCTGCTCCCCAGCACGCTGCATTGGCCCAGGACAGCAGTGCTGGGCACTGGGCTCTGCCCTGGTGCCCAACCCTGTGTGAGAGGGCAGAGCTGCCCAGAGCCAGGCTGGCCACAGGCAGGGAGCTGTTTGCTGAGTGCTTTTATTGCCTTTGCATAATTTATGAGCTGGAGGGCTCTGACCATCATCCCTCTCAGCCAGAGGCTGGCACGGAGGGCTCTGGAGGCCGGAGCTGTAAATTGGATGGTGCACTGCAGCAAAGTCCTGGGGTCAGTGAGGGAATTCAGTGGCAGGGATGGCAGCGTTAGCTCCCAGTGCCATGTGCAGCACAGGCAGGGTTGGCAGGCGCCCCAGCTGGCCCAGGCACAGAGCTGTCACTCCTGGGCACGCTGGGAGGGAGCAGGAGCAGCTTTAATGGGCTTGGCACAGCTCTCCTCCATCGCGGGCACCAGTAGGCCTCGGTCCTTCGCCATATGCTGAGCTCTGGAGACAAGGTGCTGCTGGGTACTGCAGTAATTATTTGATGTGGAATTAAGCAGACCTTGAAATTAGAACTGGACTGTGGGAGAGCAGGAGGTGTGGAGTTTAACACTTTGCTGGAAATGGCCTCCCACAGACAGCGCTGTGCACATTCACTGGGCTGTGGGGAGCTGCTCTCTTGGCAAATTCAGATGTCAGGGCTGGCAAGTTCTCTTCTCCCCAGGCACCTCCACGCTGAAGGGAACACAAAAACCCTGAGCTTTTCCAAGCTTATGAGTCAGTAAAACTACAGAGAGATTCTTTAAATCAGACCAAAACTGGGCTGAGGGAGAGGCTGCAGAGTGCTCTGAGCACAGCAGGGTCACAGGACACTGCTCCTGTGCCTGGCACCTGGAGTGGTGGCACCTCCAAACCCTCTGAACCCTGCTGCTCCAAGGGAATTGCCCCTGCCTGCTTAGACAGCCCTTTGCCCCCTTTATTTTCACTTTTACAGTCTGATCAAGACTTGGGGATTGCCTGGAGGGTGGGCAGAGACACAAACAAAGGAGAAATTCCTCTTTGCTCCTTGGTTTGAAACACATAAGAGGTGTGATAATGGATCCTAGGGAGCTCCTGGCTCTGACCATCCAGGGGGAGAAGGTGACAGAGCCCAAAAGCTGAATTTTTCCAATAGCTGTGTAGCAGAAATAGTAAAAGGAAATCTCTGTGACATTCATGCTTGTGAAATGCTCTGTGACTCTTGGGGATGTCCTGTGCAGGGCCAGGAGCTGGACTGGATGATCCTCATGGGTCCCTTCCAGTTCAGGTGTTCTCTGATTCTGTGCCCTGATTTTCATGCATTAAAATCCATGGGCAAGTTTGCTTTTATTGTAAATGCAGGGCCTTGCTCAGCTTCATACCAAAATCTCCTACAGGCAGTCCTGATGAAGACAAAATGCATTGTATTTATGGGGTAAGGTAGGAGTACTTTATATCAGTGCCATGCTGTTCTAGAAATGCTTTCCTTTTGTCACTTAAGTGGACTCTTCATTAATTCAGACACTGTGTGAGGTTTTCAAAATTAAACCTAAAATTGCCCCCTGTCTTCATGATTCTTCTCATTTGTTTGTTGCCAGAGTAAATACTCTGGTATTAAATAGGTGCAACTAGTGCTATATAAATCACTTCAGTTATTAAATAAATTTCACTTCCTTTTCTATTTGAAATCAGCTGCAAGAAGATTGTAATTTTATCTCATCTTTCCTTCATTTAAAATTAGTTTAAAAATACCTAGAAATAGTTCTTAGCTCTAATTTGTTAGTACATAGCTCAGTGGTGTAGGGAAGGCACCTTTTCACCCCCTGTACTGGTGAAGACAAGGGAAAAGCCAGTGAAACAGAAAAGTTATAATTAAACAACAGACAGAACATGAGTTGATTTGTGCAAATCAAATATGTGTATTTGTGGGAGTATTTGGCTCTGTCTGTTCCCATCCCACTGTATAGTTAACCTTTGGAATTCACAAAATATAACTAATTTCAAAGCAATTTGGTTGTCTTACAAAAATATTCAAAGATGATATAAACACATAAAGATATAAATACATAAGGATATAAGTACATAAAGATAAAAATACATAAAGATAAAAATACATAAAGATATAAGTACACAAAGTACTTAACTGAGTGCTGTAAGAGCCTGACAGTCAGGTGCTCCTTGGGTAGGAAAGCCTGGGTGCCCTGTTTGGTGATGTTTTCCTTGGAAATGTTTGCCATGAGATCTGCATGGCTCAGTCTTGAGTGATACAGAACCTCCAGCTGTAGATAGAAACAAAACAGAAACAAAACAAACCCACAGAATGAGGTGCAGGTACCCAGAATTCAAACCTGTGAGTTCCAGGGTTCCCAGAGTCCTGTTTCCAACACAGCTTTTGTACTTCCAGCAAATGCAAATGTGGTTTGGGTTCTGATGCTTGTCTTTCAGAAATATTGAGTGATCTAGTCCTGCTCTATTCCTACAATAGTAAAACTTATTTAAGAATTGAGTAATGGCACTGGATAAATATCAAGACTCAGCATTTTGTAGAATTGTGATGCCTGGGCTGCTCCCAGAGAGCCTGGGGGGATCAGTGGCTGTGGCACATTCCTGCTTCCCTGTGATCTCTGCAATCTTCACTTCAGCAGCCAAAAGCAAAGGCACAGGGTGACCTTTGCTTGTGTTCCTGGAGCCTTGCAAGGGCTGCTCTGAGTGCTGGGCGCACCTGAGCATCCCCAAGGAGCCCCCGCAGCTGCTGGACTGCAGCAGCATGAGGAGCACTGCTCATCCAAGGAAAACAAAGAAAACCAGCCCTCTGAGACTGATTTTCTTCTTCCCTGATCCAGTTTTGGGGTCTGACTGTGCCCCTGCACCAGCAGCTCCTGTGCCCCTGAGCAGGACTGGCAGAGGGTTTGCAAATGGCTTTGGTGTGCGCAGGGCAGCATTTCCATCATCCAAACACAGAAATGCATCCTCTGCAACAGCACTGGGGGGAATTTCCTCCCATACAGTAACTGACCTTGTTCCTAAAGGTGCCAGGTGTGATGCCCAACATTTGTGAATGTATCACCCATCTTGTTCACAGAAACATTTATCTTCTTTTTGTTGTAGCAAGCTTCTCTTACCTGTGCTTTTTCTCTTTTTGTGTTTCAGTGTGACAGCGACAGTGATCAAGAAGAAAAGGTAAGAAAGAAAATCAGTATGAGAGCAAAACTAATTTATTGGATTCCCTTATTCCTCTTAATCTATTACTTATTCAAAGTTTCTTCTTGGACTAATCTAAAGCATCTCTATACCAAGAAAATTTCTGTCTCTAATTTAATTTTGGAAGAGACTTCCAAGGAAAGAGAATTCTAATGAATATTTTGGAGGCCACACAGTTCATCCTGAAGCATATTGATGCCATGGTCTGTGTGGGTTGTTTATGAACACCAGTCTCACCACCAACCCTTTCCATGGCTACACTTCCACTTGGAAGTTGTAGCAGCAACTGAGTCTGTTGGTAACCCTCACATTTGCACTTCTTAACAGTTATTTAATCACTGTTAGTGCCTGTTGTGCTTCTCTGCAGGCAAGGGCCTGCAAACTCCAACTGAAGTGTTATGGTTGATATATCTGTTTTTTAGAAATAACATTTGGAAACTGTACATTAAGTCAAGTAACAGAACTTGCTGAGCACTGTCTCCATGATTTTGGGTTTCTAAGTGGGAAAAGGGAAAAAATTAATGCTGTAAGAGTCAAGCAATGGTCTCTGATGCTGCCTATTGTTTAGAAGACTAATAGCAATTAAGAACTGGTATCCATAATGATCAATATTTTTAGGCATTATTTTATGTTGTGAACAGACTAACCTTCTTTATTTGGAAAAAACTGAAATAATTATCACAGAAAAACTGGTCTAATTTCTTTATTTCCAGGTTGGATTTTGTGATTTTTATTTGTATGTTGAGCCTTAAGGGATGTTTTGATAATGTAATTACTTTTGCCTCCTCTTTCCTTGGACAAATTGGGGAATGGAAGTCAGGGGAGGGTAAAATAATGTCAGAAAATATTGTTCCTATAATAATGTTGAGCTGGTTGGAGTTTCATGAGTGGTTCTGTTAAGCAGCTCCAAGGCAGGCCAAGAAGAGGAGAGATGACCAGGCTGGTGTGCAGCTCACCCAAAACAGCCAAGTGCAAATATGCTGTAAAATTCAGAGGGAAACAATGAGTACAAAAATCACCTTCCATGAATTTAACCAGTTTTCTACAGGGTTTGTGTAACAGGAAGGAAATTTTCAAACCGTTCTGTATATAACTTGCAAAGCTTTGCCCTTCAGCTCTTTTCCAAGTAGAGGATTTTTTCCTCATGTTTCTTAATAATTTGCTAACTCTGTTAAAGAACTGCTGTTTACTTTGAAATGCAATGATTTTCCTTGCATAAGGGAACTAATCACTGGAGTTAATCAGTGTGACAACAGAAAGGGGAGGTTTTGTTGGGTTTTTGCACAGAATATTAACCTGCACTTTTCAATATGAATTTTTAATGCATTACCATTACATTCCATCCTGTGAAGTGATTATTCATTTTCAGGATGTTCCTTATGCAGAGGAAGATGATAAACTGAATTTCAGCTTCTATGTTTATGGCACCCAGAACTAAAAGTGTAATTTCCTGTCACTGCAGCATTTATGGAGCTGAACCTCTGCCTGTTCCACTCATTTTTTTCTCTTGCAGCCCTCCTGTATAAAAAGGCAGAGGCAGCTTTTGGGGATGGAGGGGAGATGCTGGTTCAGGATGAACAATGCAGAGACTCAAGACTGTACCTCACATAGAACATCCCGGTACTTGTGTGGGCAGGATTTAAAATCCAGATGTGTATTCCATCTCTGTGATCCATATTTTCTGTAATGAAATGGGATTGAGTGCAGGCCCAAATATCCCTAAAAATGTAGTGCTTTTCACATGTGTCAGAACCAGAGCCATCTTTGAGCTCCCCAGCTCAGGCCCAGTTCTGAGGGATGACTGCTCACCCTGGCTTATTTATTCAGGCTGTGCTGGCAGCCCAGGCAAAGATCTGAAGGCCTTGTTCTGCTGTTAATTTGAATTCAGCATATGTAGCCTGTTATAAAATGCGAGACATCATCATTTGAGCAGGTCAAGCATATTCAGATGAAGACAAATGGTGCTTATTTGATTTTCTTAAAATCAGGAAATGAAAAAAGTGCTCTCTGGAGAAATCATGTTCTGCCTGACTTAGATGATAGAGCAAGGCATGTACCCCAGATAAGAACAGGCACTGGTGGCTGGGTTTTATCTCTGAAGGACGGTGGGGACTGTCAGCTCGCTGACATGTGCATTATCCATGTCATTTTAAACAAAGTGACCTGCAGGAAAGTGCACTCTGCCGTGACGTGATAATGGGCTGCTGGATGACAGGTAAAGTACACACTAGAAAGGAGGCTGTGCGTTATTCCTTTATTTAACTGACAAGTAGAAACTTCTTTTCTTCAGACAGGCAGGATCTTTTAGATCTCTTTCAGAAGAGTTTTTGAATTCCTGCTTTAAATAAAATAGCATTTTTAGGACAAAAAGTTCCTGTGAGCACACTGCAGTGGGAGAAGGGAGGGTGGTGGGTCCTGGCCAAGGGAGCATTTCATCAGTGGTGCCCAACATCCTCAGTGTTCATTAGCAGCCAGGAGAGCTGGGGTGCTCAGCAGGGTTGGAGGTTTGAAGATCCTTTACCCAAAGCCTTATATCATGGTGATATTGGCCCCCAGCTGTGGAGCTGTTCTGGCAGTGAATTGACAAATTGCTCTTGGTGGGACCTCACTAGGTGTGTTCTGAGGGCTGTGGAGTTGTGCCCCTCCCAGCAGACACAGAATGTTTGTGGGAAGAGGAGATCTGCTTTCCTTTAGGACTGTCTCTTGCAGATTTCGATAGCCTGTTGTGTACAGAATGCAGGGTTAATTGCTGCACAGCAATTCTCCCCTCACCCTTCAGACAATGCAAAGGAAGCACTTCTGCTTCATTTGGGATTTTTGAGGGCAAACACCCACTGATCCTCCACGGGAGATCCACGAGGGGTAGAAATAATGCACACAGGTACACATTTCTGCTAGAATAAATCAAACCTGGAATCCAGGAAGAATCCAGAGCCTTTGAATGAAACATGGCAGATGAGTGTCAGGAAAGGTGTGTGACAGATGGAGGGGCTGAAGGATGGGCTGGCTGAAGGATGGAGCACTGAGAGCAGCAGCAGCAGGAGCTGGGAGCCTGAGGAGCAGCTGGATGGAGAGGGGTGGCCGTGGCAAAGGCACTGCCTCAGCCTGGTCCTTCTCCCTCACCTGGACCCATCCCTATCTGGCTGATATCACAGCTGATATCTGATCTCTGCTGGGTGATGGCTGTGCCTCCCATCCAGCCTTTAATTGGGAGCCACTTTCTGTCTGTGTCTGCCCTCAAAGGAGACATTTCTGCAGAGCTTTCTCCTGAAGAAGAAACAAGGATATTTAATTGAAACAATGCTGCAGCCCCTGCTTAGCGGTGCTGTAGCTAAGGCTGTGTCAGCATCTCAATTTTAAATGACATATTTTGGGTGGATAATTTGTCTATTTATATAGATTCATGCTCCTTCACTTCAGTTTGACACACAGGACTGGACTGGAGCACTCAAAGTAGACATTTCACCCTCGTGTTGCTGAAAAGTCTGAAGAGGTAGCAGGCATGTCTGTGGAGGGAGAGTATATTTGGAAGACTTGCATCAGAGTGAGAAGCACTAATTCTTAGAGAGATGTCACTTTCCATCCTGGGATCCTTTCAGCAAATGCCACTGGGATTTCTTCCTGAATCAGAAAAAAGTCTGGATCCCAGGGGAGCTCCGATTTTCTCCATTAAAAAGTCTGTCAGTCTTACTCTTTGAGCAGGTCTCCAGAGCTGATAATCTAAAATTAGGGCAAGCTATTGCACAGCTGACAAATTTAAGTGCAACTGTATTAGCTCTTGATATCTCGATACAATCTTATAAATTATACCCATGGTAATTAATACAATATTAAAAACATAAGTGCAAACACAAAGTTTGTCATCTGGAAATCAAAGGAAATCTTGTTTGGAAAAGACATACCAGGGCCTGAATGTGCCAGGGGTTGGCATCTGTTCACAAACCAAAGGGAGGGATTGGGATTGGGATGAGTGGGTGTTGTGCTTGCCAAGGAGCCTGTGCTGGTGGGACTGTGTTGCTTCATTATTGTTCTCTTTGAAAGAAAATTTTCTTCTTTGAAGAGAAAAGCACTGTGCTGTTAAAAGCACTGAGAGAGCTGAAGAATGATCTCTCTTGAATCAGATTATTTTTAATGATAATGCTGATACATCTGATTGCTTTAAATCAGGTACAAAGGATGGCATGGCAAGTTATGGCATGAGAAATACAAGTTAATACCAAGTTAATACCATAACTTGGCATTTCCCATGCCATAGCAGAGTGTATGCTATTTCCCATTATGATACGGGAAATACCATAAACGACTCTGCTATGCCCAGGTAAAAGGGATGGGGATGGCTGTTCTGCACCAAAGCATTCACACCTGCACCCTCTGTATGTTTCTGCACCACTTTTGGCCAATTATTTTGTGTCTGGGCTTTGGAGAGACATTTTGGAGTAGCATTTTGGCAGATGTGTGTCTTCAGTTTATTGCACAGGCTGCATTTCAGTGTTTGGGGGTTAAATAACCACACAAACAAGTGTTTATGTGTTTGTGTGTGTTTGTAGTTCTTCCCAACTTTACAAACTTGACTGATTTAGGTAGTAATAAATACTCTGATAATCCAAAGAGGAACTTGGGAAGGGCCTGCTGAAACCATGTCAGTGCATAGCTCTGGATAAATGCAGAGTTTGCTGGTGATGAACTTCAGGAGCTGTTTCCTCCTGCCCTGCAGAGCTGGAATGTCCCTGCTGAAAGCACAGAGCATCCTGCTCAGCTGGGCAGAGCTGCTCCCTGTCCTGCTCACCCCAAGGCATGGGTAGGACACAGCAAATTGTCCTTTCCAGGGCAGCAGGAAGAACCCAGAACAACCCCCACCACCAGCTGTGCTGGAAAACAGAATGCCAGAGCAGGCAGCAGCTTTGCACAGGGCTGTGTTCTCTCCATTCTGCAAAAACTTTGTCATAAATGGATTAAATGGTGGTGAAATTGCTTTATGCCAGCTTATATACAAATATAATATATATTACATTTTTAAACAGGTGCAATTCACTCTCGTGGGAGCAGTTGCATCAATCTGGGATTTTTTTAGTAGGGTGCTTGGAAACAAAACTGTATTTGGGATATTTTTTCCTTGCCCCTGGGAGGAATGAGGGAAGGAAGAGTTTGGTAGCATTTCAAGGAGGAAAACATCTCCCTGGATGGTGCCAGGCTGTGGCACAGACACAGCTGGGAACCAGCTACATTTATACCACCACAGCCCTGCAGTGCTACAGTAATATCTCTGCTCTTCTTATGGTTTAAAACTCTGCCAGGGCTTCCCTTTGGTGTTTATGCACTGCTGGAGGATAAATAATAAATTACAATTTTCCTAGTCTGAAAAACTTTAGTCATAAAGGGAACTCTGAGCATTTATTGAGCTGTTGAAAGAAGGGCCTGCCATCAGAGTTGGGGTTTTTTCATCCTGTTCCTCACACTTCTCAACCCTAAGTGCAGAGGAAATGCACTACCCAACTCCCCCAGTTCAGAAGGGAGAAGCCAGGTGAAGGTTCAATACAGGAAAATTTGAGTCCAGACACAGAAATGAAATGAAGTGTCAACAAAAAACATCACCACAAAGCTTCACACACTCAGATTGTGAATATCTTCCTATTGAAGTTACTCAAGTCTCTTATTTTATGTAGTATTGGTATTTCCCATGCCATAGCAGAGTGTATGGTATTTCCATTATGGTATGGGAAATACCATAAATGACTCTGCTATGCATGTGTCACATTTAACTTATTCTCCAGGTATCAGAGAATTTCAGGGATTGGAGGAACTGAACTCCTAATAAAACTGTAACAATAATAAAAAAAACCAGACAGGCCTTCATTAACCCCCAGTGAGAAACTATCATTTATAGGAAGATTGACGATTATATTGTATAAGATTGACGACTTATATCATTTATATAGGAAGATTGGGGCTGGTTTATTAGATAAAACTTCAAAATGTAAAGTGTGTCAACTCCAGTCTAGTAAGGAGAGGAGAGAAATTGGTGTGTGGCCTTATGTTGTGTGAGACATTGATGTTTCTCCCAGTCAGGGAACAGCAGGGAACCACTGGAGAAGAGTTCCAGTGGGTTGGGAGGCCCTGAGGTTCCTGAAGGCTCAAAATGGGCTTTATGGAAGGCTGGGGAGCGGCTGGCCAGGCACGTTCAGCCCCTCAGTGCTCCAGCAAGGGCAGAGCATTCTCACAATGGTTTCCCTCAAAAGGAGGGAGCTGCAAACCCTTGGATAGTGGCTACCAACCACCATGTCTGGCAAACAGGGGAAACAGTGCCTGAGAACCCAATTTCCATCAATTACTTCAGGTCGTGGGATACTGCTGTCTTACTGCTTGGCACATATTTATTTTGGCTAAGGGTAGGATTAGAGCCACCATTCCTCAGTATTATTCCAAAAACTATTTCTGCAAAGCTGGGATGTTTCCCACCAGGGCGATTTACCCTGCATATTTGTACAGGTGTTGTCTTTTTAACTCTGCAGAAGGCAGCACCCTCACCTTGCCCCAGGGGTGAAAGATCACCCGGGCTCCCCATGCTAGCCAGGCTCGGGAACTGTTCCTGGCTGTTTAAGGCCCATTAGGAGGGAAGATAAGGCTCCTTTTTATTCATTTGCCGTGCCACACAGCGGGCCCCCGCGGTTAGAGTGGCAATAAAGCGTGTTTGCTGTGAAGGATGCGGCGTTTGCAGGTGGGGCCGCTCCGGGCCGGTCCCGTCCTTTGTCACTTTGTCACCGCTGTCACTGGCACAGGGACCCTGTGCTCCTGCCCTCTCCCCTCCCCCAGCCCCGCTCCCCTTCCCTTTTTCTTTTTTTTTTTTTTCTTTGGTACCCATTTCGTGTAGAAAATTTGTATTTACTTTGGGAGTGTAATTTGTTCCTCCTGGATAATGTGACCCTTAGCGGAGCTGGATCATGGGTTAGTTGAAGTGATATTTTCCGCTAATGGTAGTCGTACATCATTGCTGTCAGCTCGGGTTAGGAGGCAAGCACATTACAGCTCCATTTTACCTCTGCAGGCATCTGGGATTATTTGCCATAACTGAGTATGACATGACCACACTACAGAGTGCATTAAAATTTTACTAGCTGCTCAGGCAAGTTCCTTGGCTCCAGCCTGCCTGCAGGCAGCCGCGGTGACGGATACCCCGGAGCTCCTGCCTTGCTGCACCAAGGATACTCAATGTCAGCGGCCCAAACAGGTTCTGCCCTCCCCAGGGCCTGAGCCCAGCTCCGGGCAGTGAGTAAACAATGCAGAGCTGGGGCAGGCAGGGCAGGTTGGCACTGATGCCCCTCTGAGGGTCCCCGATGCGCTGGAAGCCCCAGCGCTGTCACATCAGTGTCTTGAGACACTGCTCAGCCACCAGGGCTCTAAAAGTGTCATTTGCAGGCTGTCTGTCTCATGGGGATAAAAATAAAACCATTGTATGAAGATTCAAACTGATGGCAAAAAGCATCCAGGGCTGTGGAATGGTATGTGTTAAATGTGTAACAGGCATGGAGCATGGTGCATAGCCAGTATGGAACATGCAAATGCAGCAAATGCTGATGTTATGAGTGTATGCTCATGTTGCACTGGATTTTGTGCTCTGTGCATATGTGCAGAGTCATATTTACACCTGTAGCAGCACACACCTGTGCCCAGTATTTTAATTTTTTATCATTTTTATATAAGCAATCACTGGATTCAAACAGGACTTGAGAATACCAGCCATAGCTTATCTGCATGTGCATTATTTTGCAGCGTGTGTTTTCATGTGTACAGATGCCTGCTATGAAAATCATAGACATTGCTTTCATCGAACATATCTGTTTATATAGATGTACATTATTTGCAATGTGTCTGTTTGTATATATTGACATTCCAAATTAGAGGTATAGCTATACAGAGAAATGTGTGCTGAGGAAACTTGGGGGAGAGGTTAAATTGAACATAGTAGTGGTTTTTAATGCTTCTTGAAAAAGCATAATATATACCCCATGATAATTTTATTGCAGCCTCCTGGTGGTTTTATAAATATCTACAACACACGTCTGTGCTGCCCACAAGCTCTCCTCCCTACAGCAGCACTAATATCTATAATAATTTCAGGGAAAAGGTACATAGTTATAGAGGGTGTTTCTGTAAGGTAAGAGGGATTCTGTGTGTTTGAAATCCTCCAAGCTGGTCTCTCTGTCCTCATTGTGTTGTTCTGTGAATTAGCAGATGGAGGAAGAATGGAAAAACCCCAGTTTTGTTTGTTTAGCTTTTTTGTTTTCTCTTTTGAAGTGTTTAATTGCATTTGTATTCACTGTGAGATGAGAAGAGGGACAGAAGATTGTCTGGGCTCACAGAGTCATGGAATGGATTGTGTTGGAAGGGACCTTAAAGATCATCCCATTCTACCTCCAGAGTGCCCTGAATCCCCACCTTTCCCTGTCCAACTCTCCCATCCCAGGTGCACTCCACCTTTTCTGAAGTGTCCAAGGCCAGGTTGGACAGGGCTTTGAGCACCCTGGAACAGTGGAAGGTGTCCCTGCCCATGTCATGGGGGGAATGGGATGGGCTTTAAGGTCACTTCCAGCCCAAACCATTCTGTTTCTGTGCTCTAGAGCCAAGTTTCAGGATGTGATACTGATTTGCAGGTTTTTTGGTATAACACATTCCTGGCAATAAATATTCCCATCCTAATTGCAGCACTCAGAGCCAAACTTTCTTATATGCCCAAGAGTTTTACCTGTGCCTGGATTGTAGGATTTGATTCTCAGTAGGGGAGGAGAGAAGAAGAGATTAAAGATTAAAGCTGGTGATGTGCTCAGTGCTGTACAAGAAACAGAAGAGACACTTTCAGACATCTCTAAGGATAACATGCAAATTCCTAAAGCCTTCCCAGCAGCTTAGATCACAGTAAGAAAGACATTCCAAATGATAGATAGTTTTGCTTGTTCACTTTATAGTGTTACATCTCCTTTTTTATGTGTAGCAAAACTTTTATCAAAGTGGCTCCGTGAAGGGTGTACGTGGGAATGCCAGGCAAGATTTCACTTTCAGGTGCCACTGGCACAGAGTGAGTGAAATCACAGAGTGGTTTTCTGATCTTGCACGCAGCAAGTTGTGATTTCAGGCTCAGGGAAGATGTGTGTCTGTGTCTGCACACAGTGCATGTGCCCACATGCTCTCTCTGTCCTGAAAGATGAGAATTTTAAACTTAATTTAGAATGTTTGAACTGATCTCTGAGTAGGTTGAGGAGTTCTGTCTGTTATTTCGCACAAGTCTGTACACAATCCACACAGAAGTAAGATGAGAGGTCCTGAAAGGAAATCTGTGTCCTGAAAGGTGCAATTCTTATGGTCAGCACAGCCCCATGGAGCTGCTGTTGGTTAGATTTGAGATTTGGAGCTGTGTTACTGGTATTGATGAGTGGGCACATGTGATCTGTGTGTGTGGAGACAGACAGAAATTCAGTCTGTGGATCTTGGAGTCTGGCCATGGCCAAACATATCTAGGTTATACAAAGTGTTCTTTAAGGATTATATGTTATTCAAGCATAATATTCATATACACTTTATGCTCTTGAATAACATCTGTTTTTCATTACAAATCAGGTTTTATAATCATGTATGAGGCATGCTCCCCATTCCTGAATGTCTGTTCTCACTTTTCCTTGAAAAGGAAAAGGCTTGGGATTGAGAGCTGAGAAGGTGAGACATTTCTTTGGAAGTTTCTTTAGAAAGAGAAGGGAAAAAAATACATACAGAACAAAGTTATGGCAGTTATTTAATGGTTTTAATAGTCTTGGAGGCCACAACATATGTAACCATCTCAGGTTTCTCACAAACATATCCAAGGACAGGCTGAAAACAAGGAGACAGGAAATTAAATGCATGCACTGATGAATTGAGAAGGATTCCAGCAAGGACCATGCTGGTTCTCTAAATACTTCTCTCCATGTGGCTCAGGGAGGGCACTGTGGACCTGGAAGTGGTATAACACAGCTACCATGTCTCTTGGATTCCACAAATTCCCCAGGCAGGGCAGAAGTGAGGAGAATAACACGTGGATTGAATTAGAGTTGGGCCTGCAGGTACCAGCAGAGCAAAGATCATTCTGGGCTTTCATCTTCCCCTTAATCCAGGGCAGCTTTGGCAAAACCTCTCCCTCCCTGCTCCCTTGGGGCACTGCCAGCCAAGGAAACCCCTTGTCCCCAAGGCTCTGCTGCTCTGCCACCCTCCAGTGAGCCCCTGGGTTCTCTGGTGGAAGGAGATGGCTCTGAGATGGCAGAGATGTTCTGGGTCAGGGGTGGCAGTTTCTAGAAACCAGATCCTGACCCTGGCTGGTGAGGTGGGGAGCTCCATGGATGTGCTGGAAGCATCTCAGAAAGCACCACACAGGAAAAGAGGAAAAGCTCCAAACAAGTTTATCTGACAATGGCAGGTTCTGCCAGGCTCCCAGTGTGGGCACACTCCGATGTGGCCACTGGTCTGCACACTGGGAGCTACTGGGGAGCTGGACTGGGCAAGAATTGTCTTTGCTTTGGAAATGAGGGTCAGCCTGTGGGCATTGATTCCTCCAGGCCTTTTTGTGACCTCTCTAAAAGTCTGGAATCACTTGCAGACATTAAAGATGCCTGGTTTGTAATTTTCTTTTAGTAGGAAACACCAAGAAGATCCTTTTGTCTTTAAAAATTGCCTGGGCTTTGTAATTCATGCTGATCTCTCTCCTGAAAATGAACCACTGAATTTCTGGGCTTTGCAGGCTGCCTCAACATCCTATTTCAGCTGACTCTGGACAGGCAGACAATATTAAACAAGGTTGTTCATTCATAACAAAAGCATCCTAATTGAGTTACATTATTACATTAACTGTAGCAATCAGATTGAACCAAATCACTGAGCGATAATGTCATTTTCCAGGGTATCATTTGTAGGAACCAGTTGTCCTGTAAGATGCAATAACTCACTTAATCCTGTGGAGTTTATGGTGACTTATGTATCATATCAAATTCCTTACTTTCAGGGAAAAACTGAGCAGTTAATGCATGGCTGTGAATGTGCAAGTGATGAATTTATAGAGAAACATTTAGCAGATCCTAGACAAACTGAGGAATGAGTGATAGTCTATAATAATCTCAGAGAAAGGGGCTGTTCTAGGAATGGGTAAGACATGAAAGATTTTCAAACTGTGAACTTCTGCCAGCACATGGGTGGCACAGTTTGTTTCAGGGGCTGATAGATGGCTGCTTTATTGGCTCTGAGCTGCCCATGGAGCACAAATCCTCAGCCAGAGACAGGGAAGGAGGATAGAGGTGAATTTTGGACTGTGCATGCCAAATGTTTACAAGCAACCTCATTTAGAAAACTTGGTTTCTGATGGCATTTTTATGTGCTGCCAGGACACTGCTGGGGATTCCTGTTAATGCACTTGGAGATTTTTTGGTTGGTTGGTTCTGCAAAATCATGAGGAGAAGAGAGGAGAGGAGAGGAGAGGAGAGGAGAGGAGAGGAGAGGAGAGGAGAGGAGAGGAGAGGAGAGGAGGAGGAGAGGGAGGAGAGGAGAGGAGAGGAGAGGAGAGGAGAGGAGAGGAGAGGAGAGGAGAGGAGAGGAGAGGAGAGGAGAGGGAGGAGAGGAGAGGAGAGGAGAGGAGAGGAGAGGAGAGGAGAGGAGAGGAGAGGAGAGGAGAGGAGAGGAGAGGAGAGGAGAGGAGAGGAGAGGAGAGGAGAGGAGAGGAGAGGAGAGGAGAGGAGAGGAGAGGAGAGGAGAGGAGAGGAGAGGAGAGGAGAGGAGAGGAGAGGAGAGGAGAGGAGAGGAGAGGAGAGGAGAGGAGAGGAGAGGAGTGTCAGGCTGTTCAGAACAGAGGGATGGGGTGTGGGACAGGCCAGGGTCAGCCCCACTGAGGTCCCCAAGGGGGGCACACTCTGATGGCAGCATTGGAGCCATCCAGCCTTCCAGTTCATCACCTCCTGTGCCCTGCTTTGTTCCTGGCCTGCAGGATTATATTATATATTATTATATTATTATATTGTTATATTATTATATTATTATATTATTATATTGTTATATTATTATATTGTTATTATATTATTATGTTATTATATTATTATATTATTATATTATAACATATATGTGTAATATTATATGTAACATATATTACATATAACATATAATATTATAACATATATAATGGTATATATTATCTATTGTAATATTACAATATTATAATATAATATTATAAATTAAATTAAATTTTGTTTAAAATAAATTAATTTTATTTAATTTAAAATTAGATCTATTGATATATTTACATATTTTAATATACTTATTATAAATCTTTTTTTATTTATAAAATAAATTATTGTTTCTGTAAATAAACCTTCCAGCCCTGTGCAGTGCAGCCCCTGCTCTGGGTTACACTCCCAGGGTCACTCTGCTGATGGTGCCAGTGCCCACAGCAGGGCAGGAGGGCTGCTGAGGGGGGCAGTGTTAGGGGGCACTACAAGGATGGGCAGTTGTATTGAATGTGGCAGAAATCCACAGCATCTTGTACTGCCAGGAGAATACAAACGTGCTGGAAGATGGTAGCTATGATGTTAGTGTGTCCTCAGAAATGCAATGGAAGAGCAGCTCCACCAGACTTCTGCAGGATCACCAAGGAGTTTCTGTTTCTCTCTCCTGGTCCAAGAACAAGAGCAGCTCTGACCTTACTCCTTGCATGGTCTTTGTCTGTGGCTCCATTTCAGTGTAAATATAAAGTTCAAGACAGGAGACATTTGGTAATAGAAGCCTGAAATCCAAGTGATATTCTACTGTTTTTGTACTGCTGTTTCTTGGAGCAGCCCTCAGACACTCCATCCAGACTGGGTTCCTTTGGACCTAGGCACAGGGCAGACAGACAGACAGACATCCTTACTCCCAAATCTTTTGATATAAATTAATGGTATTGTATGACAATAAGGAGGAATTAAATACAAGTAAATGCAAACTTTGAATAGGGAATGGTTTGGGTTGGAAAGGACATTAAAGATCATCTTATTCCTCATGAATCAATAAATCATTCATGTCAGGAAATACAGGTCTCCCAGATGCCATGCCCAGCATTCAGAGTTTTGCTTTATTCCTGGTTTTGGTTTGTTTTATTTCTTAGTTTAGTGGCTGCTGTTGGTGATTTGTGTTTTGCACTTGAACCAGGGCTGTCCCTGAGTGCCAAGGGGACAGGACATGTGGGGTCAGGGTGTTCTCCAGGACATTCTGGAGCCCAGCATTGGTCCCTGGGACCAGAGATCTCCAGGATCCTCTGATGCTGCTTGTTTTCATCCCAGCCACATTCCCTGGGCCAGAAGGCTGCCCTGTGGCAGGTTTGCTCACAGAGCATCTCCCAGGGCTGCTGGGCTGCAGGGGCTCCTGCCTTGCCCACAGCTCTGACAGACCT
Source organism: Zonotrichia leucophrys gambelii (assembly GCF_028769735.1). Lineage (NCBI taxonomy): Eukaryota > Metazoa > Chordata > Aves > Passeriformes > Passerellidae > Zonotrichia > Zonotrichia leucophrys. The sequence continues at coordinate 1,782,388 of NC_088188.1, read as the reverse complement.
TGTAGGACTGCTGCCTTTTAGGATTCACCCCCTTAAAACCCACTGTGGGATGCCTGAAGCTGTGACTCTTGGCCCAGAATGTGATTTCTGGGGGTCCTGGGGCAGGAAAATGAGAGGCAAGCACTTGGCACTGTGCATTCCTGGGGTTTTAGCTGATGTAACAACTGGGGAACTTTCCGTGTTTCTTTTCTGTGCCTGATTGATATGTATGGTTACAAAATACTTATTTAAATTAATGATTGTCTTTAAGTAATTTAATGCTTGTTTTTGTTAATGGGAAACCTGACTAAAGAGCTTTCAGTGAGCTGCTGTAGCAAATCATTACACACTCCCTGCTACTTCCTGTGGTCACATTCATCAGAATGGACTCATTGGCTGCTAATGCAGATGCTGCATGTAACTCAGCATAAATTTTATTGTAATTTACCAATAATGAGTGTCCACTTATTCTAAAGTGCTAATGACACAAAAAATGAATTCCATTTGGTTTAGGGGTCACCCTACTTTACAGACACTGAGGAAAATAAAATGGTTTGAATGGAAGGGACCTTAAAGACCCTCCAGTTCCAGCTGGTGCTTCACAGCTCAAAATGGCCACAGTGCTCCAGGGACACGAGCCCAGCAGCATTTCTGCAGGTATTTCTTTAAACACAGGTGGTGTAGGGACTGGTTTCCTTTCTAGATTTAGGGACAAAGGCTGTGTGTCATTTGGGCTGGGCTGTGGGGTGGATTGCATCACTGGAAAAGCAGGAAAGCTGATGCTTTGGACTGCTGGGACAGGGAGAAAAATCAGAGTGACTCCATGAAATAGGCTGAGGGGGCTGAGCTGAGCAGTGCTATGTGGTTTTCCAGCAGGAATAGAGGACTGAAGCTGAAAATGCTCTTTACTCTGCCCTTTTTCACAGGGGAATGGCACATTTCTCTGGAAGTTCATTCTTATTCATAAGACTATTTTCTCTACATAAATTCACTAAGCTTTAGTCAAAACTTCCCACAACCATATTGCTCAATATATAATCTGTTTACCACAATATTTGCCATGCCAGCTAAATACATTAAAAATAATACATAGAAAATTACTGGATGAACAGGAACCAAGTCACACTTAAGTGATGTGTTAAGGATGTTTTGTGAGCAAACAGCAAGTCCTAGAACCAAAGCACCCCCTGTATAACATGTACTTCAAAATGAAGCTTTTCTGCTGGAAACATGAAGCTGTGGGCTGCAGAGAATAACAAGCTGGAGCTGGAAGTGGACAAGAGTAAACGCTTCGATTCACATTGAAATGATTTCTCCTGCCTAGTATAATTTAACCTGCCCACACTGCTAAACTTCTGTATTACACAGTCCTGTCAGGCTGTCAGCAGGAATGATAAGCCTCCTGGAAGCCTCAGCCTGTTACACAGGGAGAACATTCCAGCCTGCATTTCCTTGCACATTTTTAAGACTTTTAGCTTGGTCTCTCAAGTATAAAGAATACCCTACTTCATGACCCCAGCCTCTTGTTAGTTGATAGATGAAATCTTTTCTTAAGCTGAGTCCCTTGTCTATTATGTTTGCAGAATTCAAGGTTTCTCTTTAAGCTTCCTGGCTTACTGCCAGAAGTCCATGGCTTTGTTACCCAAAGAAATTGCCTTTTTATTAACAGGAAGAGGATCTCTGCAATGGTAAAGGTGTCAATCTGCTTCCAGGTGAGGGAGAACAATTTAAAAAGTGTGATCTCATACTTTTGCCACTGCCAATAACTACAAAAGAAAAAATAGCAAAGAATTGTTGTAGTGGTTGGGGCTTTTTTGTTTGACTGGGGTTTTTTTTAATTTGAAAAGCTGGGATATAACATAAAAGCAAAATACAAGATGTAGTAATTTCTGTGTTTAATCTCAAATTATTCATCAGTATAAACTGTAGTCTGCATACCCAGGAAAATGCACATAAATTAAGTTGGGCTTTGGCTTCAATCTCATCTCAAGAACTTGTGCTGTAAAACAAAGAAGGTCCTTTCACATGTACATGTCAGTAAATTGTGTTCTGGAGCACCTGCAAAGGGATGGCTGTGTCAGGAGGAATATTCCCTGTTCCAGGCTGGAACTTGGCCACTGCAATGGCTCAGCTGCTCAGGATTGTGCATCACCACTGATTTCTCTGTGTCAGTTTTACCTCTGCCACCCAAGGGAAGGAAATCAGTCAAGTGAGGCTTCCTAGGGATTCTCATTTAAGAGCTTCAGGGCTTTTTCATGTGACTGCTTCCTCAGGACCCAGCAGCAGAGAAAGATTCCAGGCCACAGCTAATCAGACAAGTGATTCCACTTACCTGAAGTATCAGAACTAGTTAGGAAGAGATCCCTCTAGCAGGAGGCATTCATGCTTATCTGTAGATGTTGTTAAAGCCTTTTTTTCTCTTTAGACTATAACCAGCTACTGCACTTTTCTGAATTTCAGTAAAGATGGAGAATAATTGAGAGGGGTGGAAATAATTAATTTCAGCACCAATTGAGAACCAGTTGCAGTGACAGATACTTTATTTCACCTTTTTGCAGGAATCAGTGTGTAAGAAAACTCCTCAGCACATTTTCACAAGTGCAGAAACATTAATTCACATTTTTAAGAGACTGAGAGGCAGAAGGCCCCAGCAATATGCTGAGCAATAAACCACCACAGGGTTATTTAACTGATTGCTGCCTACAGGAATTGGATAAATTTCTAAGGACATGAAGAACAATGAAACAGTGAAGCAGGAAAAAGGGAATTCAAGATAAAGCACATTTTGAAGAGCTCTTTAATTAGTTACTTTAATTAGTTACAGATTCATATTCTAGTGCGTGTGATTTCCCACCACCATAAAAGCATAATGAAAGATCCCCATGTAAAATGCTCCTTCCCCCACTGTGGAGTGTCTTGCTTTAAAATCCACACTAAGAACCATCACATTCCCTTCCTTCTTTTGCTAATATTGACCTTGTAAGGGGCTAGACTTGCAGTTGTTATAAATCAGTCCAACACTGATTGCTACTGAGCTTTCTTGATTTGCATCAGCTGAGTCTCCAGCCTGAGTGCATCCTCTGAGCATGAAATGAAGACAGAAGTCAGTGCAAAATGAAGTTGACCCTTTCCTTTAATTTGCAGTCAGCGGAGGGGCTCCTGAAATTTGAATTGCCAGGGCTGTGTCATTTGTGTCCCTTGGACAGTCACAGTTCGGGTCACACTGCCTGGCTGAGGCCTGATTGAAAACCTGAGCATGTTTGTTCTTGCCCCATTTTTATATCTGGGATAAAAAATTATCTCAGTGCCCTTGCTCAGGTGTCAGGAGAGTTAACAGGGAAGAGGCTGTGATGGGCAGGGAAGTAAAACCTGCAATCCATCTCATGAACTGCACTTCTCCCTGGCACAGCAAATCTCCCCTGCTCTTGCTCCTAACAAATCCAGCATCTTTTGTACCTCTTTTGCACATTCTAACATGAATCACTTGTAGTTTAAAAGTCTAAAAGAAGGTGATGGCAGTGTAACCACTGTGGTCTGTCATAAGAAGGGTTATGCTATGGCAAATTCATCTGCAGGGGGGTTTGTGTGTCTCTTTTAATATTCAGTAGCCAGCCAGATCTCATCTGATGTTCCCTCTGAGATGTGGGATCCTTTGTGGGTTTGTTACCTTATGTTAAGCATTTCCCAGGAGTGTTGAAGTGCTTAATGCTGAGATATCTTTGTGGTTTTCAGCTCAGAGTTCTGATTGTGAAGACGTGAAGGGAAGAAATGATTGGGAGGATTTGTCACCTGGTTTCATTTGAACAATTGCTTTTCCCCTTGGTCAGATGTGGGACAGAACAGGAATCACCTAAATGTAGATAGATTGCAGTAACACATGACAGTTCTTTATTGGTTTCCATTACCTATGCTGCTCATTTCCCCAGAGGAAAGGGCAGCTAATACTGTATATTTTTTAACATAAACCAAAGGCAAGGATAAGCCAGTGCACATGAAACCATGGCTCTTTATTCTCCATATGCACTGAATTGAATTGCAATTTCCTCCTTTCATTTTCTGCCGGCTCTCTGCATGTCAGAGCAGCCAGGTTTGTTTGTAGTCCTTCCCCAGCAGATGATCACTGAAGGCCCACAGGTAATGAGTGGACACACGTGGAGCAGTGCCAGGGTTTTCAGGCACAGCTCTGCTAATGAATTGATGGTGCTACAAAAAGGCTGGGGGCAGCCAGGCCCCCTCTGGGCAAAAAAACTTTTGCATGCTCCCATTTCAGCTTATTGCAAACCCTTTCTGTCTCAGTTGTAGGTATTTCACACCTTTATTTAGATATTTCTTTCAGCCTTCTCATTGTATCCATATATAAATTCAAGATCTGTGTATCTGAGGAGCTCACAGTCAGTGCTTTCCCTTTGCAGGCACCAAAATTGGGCTTCTCCCTTCAGCACATCATTACCAGGTGGAGAAAGCAGCATTTGGGAAAGGTTTTCAGAGGTGCCAGAAAGAATATGAGGTCTCAGTGAAGGAGGAGCAAATCTGTGTCCCATTTTCTCCTTTTCTGTCTCTATTTTCCTCCTTTTTTCCCCTCTCTCCTTGTTCCCCCCCCCTCCCCTTAACAGGTTTCCTAGCTGTTTCTTTGAATAAAAAATTAATAATGGCAAAAGCTTGTAGGTGGTCCCTGGGGTAGAATAGTGGCTAAGGATGTAAAAGAATGATTTGAACAAACAGTCTCAGGAGGATAAATGAAGTGCTATGAGTTCTGTAAGTAAAGGGAAAATATATATAACTGAAAATATTTGCCTAGTTAAGCAACTTCTATAATAAAACTTTAGCCACAGCATTAGCAGCTTGAAATGGATTTTTAAGCCCAGACAATCTAGGAGACTATATTTAATTTTCTTAATAGACATACAATGTTGAGACGTCCAGATCACGTGAATTCTGAAGGACAAGGGTATTAGATGGCATTTGGATGCCTGGAGATATAAATAAGTTTCCTATGGGATTTTTAGAAGGGCATAAGCAAATGAGGCAGCCCAGCTAGTTTTGATTTTAATGGAGCTGCATACCCAACATGCTTCTTGTGCCTCCTCCTTCCTGCAGGGATTTACCTTCTGTAGCACAAGGCAGTTTAAAGTGATATTTGGAAGTCCAAGTCACTTTGCTTATAGCAAATCTACCCCTGAGCTCCTCAGAGCTGTGCTGACATCCTGGAAATTGGAAACACAAGTCCAGTTCTCTGCCATGGGGCATGGGTGGCCAAGCTGTGCCAGCCCTGCCTGCCATTCCCTGCTCCAGCCTCTGGAGCACAGTCCCTACAGCTCAACCAGCACAGCCTGGGCTGGCTGACATTGAACAGACATTAAATAAGAAACTACTTGGATTTTCCTAGGCTGCTATGTGTAATGCATTGCTGCAGAGAGCTCCTGATTTTAATATAAAACCTGATTTAAATATAAAATATTTGTATTATATAAATTATATATATAACATAAATATAAAATACTTATATAATATATTTTAAATATAAAACCTGGGAGCAGGAGGTTTGTACGGCTCCCACTGCTCCATGGTTTTCTGTGCTCTGAAGGATCCTGCCCCTCTCTGTCCCAGTGACCTTGCTGTTGTGTCCTGGGGACCTTCTGAAGGATTTCTGCCAAACTGCAAGAGCCCCAGCCACCTCCCAGCCCTGCTGACTGATAATCTTGGAAGGGGCAGTGAATTGGTGGGAGCAGGGCTGGAGGCAGGAGCAGGGCCCCTCTTACAGCCCTGCTCTACAACATCCTGCCACTGCATCTGGGCTCAAAGAGAGGGAGCACCCCACCTTCTACTCCTTTTGTTCCTCCCTTTGTTAAGTAATTAATCTCATTCTGCTGAGATAATTTTTTCTATTAAAAGGGGAAAAAAAACCTCTTCAGTCAAAACAACATTTGGGGGAGAGGAGAAGGGAGGGGGAGAGGAGTCCTCCTCACAGTTTGTTAATTGGTTCTTTCACCTGACAGTAGTTTGTGTCAATTAACTTGATACTCAGTGAAAGTGAAATTAATCCACCTGGGTCAAAAGCAGCTATTAATTTTTAATCAAAACAAAATGCTCACTCGACAGATTTGTAGCTCCACTTAGAATAAACAAGATACGCATGAGGTGGAACGTGCCACGGGCTCCTCTCCTCCCAGGGCTCCTGGGGATGATTCCTTTCCCTCCTGCAAAGGGCAGGGGTGAGGCCACTGGGCTGCTGGTGGCAGGTGTCTCCCAGAGGCTGTTCCCTGCTGGATGTGCATCTTTCCCCAGGGAGTTTCCCCCTTGTTGTTCCCAAACCCTTCCCACAGTGGGTGAGGGCGGCAGGGACTGTGGGTGTGGGACATGCTCCTCCTTGCCCTGCTGGGCTCAGGCCATCCCTCCCTGTCCCTGCTCTGGGACACCCCCAGACACAGCTCTGTGACACACGGGGCACCCCATGGCACCTGCAGCCCCCAGAGCCTCTGCTCTGTGCTGGCAGGGGAATGGGACCCTCATGGAGAGGAGCCTCCTCCATGGAAGGCAGCAGGGAGCACAAAGCTCTACCAGGATTTCTTCTGTCTCATGCACTAAAGCAATGAGGGAAAAAGTCCCATGGAAATTGTTTTGCAGAAACCCACAGTACTCCAGGTGGCTGGTCAGTGTGTTCAGATTTATCTAAACATAGGCAGAAGCAGAAATTTGGAGGTTGCTTTTGTGCATGAGATGCATAGGGAATAATAATGCATTGCTATTAATGCTATTGCCTTGCTATTAATAATGGCCTGGGCCAGACCTAGGCCTTAGTTCACAGGACCCTAAAATGTCCTGAGTGTGAGGGGACCCCCAGGATCATCCAGTCCCACTCCTGGCCCTGCCCAGACACCCCAACAATCCCACCCTGGGCATCCCTGCAGCTCCTGGAGCTCTGGCAGCCTCGGGGCTGTGCCCATTCCCTGGGCAGCCTGGGCAGTGCCAGCACCCTCTGGGGGAAGAGCCTTTCCTGAAATCCAGCCTGACCCTGCCCTGCCACAGCTCCAGCCCTTCCCTGGGTGCTGTCCCTGTCCCACAGAGCAGAGGTGGCAGCTGTCCCTTGGGAGGAGCTGCACTCCCTGATGGGGTCTGAGTGTCTCCTCTGGTTCAGCTGATGAGCTGAAGGAAGTTGAGGTGAATTAAGCTTGAGGTATGTACAGAAAAACCAACTTCCAAATCTCCTAAGGTGGTTTAAAATTCCTCTTTTCTCCTCTCTGTCTCTCTTTTGGTCTCTTCTTCTTGAAAGCTTCTATCTCTGTGAGACTCAAAGGGAATGAAGTAGGAATCCCTGCACTTGGCTCTGTACTGAGCATGCAGCAGCAGCTCTTTAGGGCTCTGAAGAGCAGATTCTTTGGGTCACACAAAGCTGGTGGAGTAAGTGCAGCCTGAGGGGCAGAGATCCAAGCAGAGCTGGGTTCCTGTTCCATGTGTGGCACAGGGAGCAGCAGAGAGGAAGAGTCTCTGGTTTGTACCTGCAGTGCAAAGGCCAAAGATAGTTAAAAAAAATATATTTGACATTGATTTTGTGGCCTGACTCAAAGTGCTGGAGATACCCACATGCCCCAAGTCACCCTGCAGGTGCAGCTTGCCAAGTGAATCCAAAAGGACCCAGTGGGACAGCCCAGCACTGCCAGGAGCCCTTGGAGAGGCTGATTGTGGTTCTGCAGGCAGCTCAGCTCACCCCAGCTCTCCTGGAGATGACAGATGGAAGATTAATAATGAACTGGGAATAAACTGTTCTTCAGAGGTCCAGGAGGGCATTCCCACGGGAGCTCTGCAGCTGCTCTGCCGTGGTGGGAGCTGTGTGGGGGATTTCTCTCTGCCCTGAGCACCAGCTGTGCTGCTGGGCAGGGGGAGCAGCTCACTGGGGACTGACCCTGCCCAAGGGGAGCTGGCAGTGGTTGGCATCTGTGCTGGCACTGCAGTGAGCAAGCACTGGGAGGCTTTAAATGAGGAGGTGTCAGTGCTGCTGCACCCTGCAGTGCCTTGGTCCTGTGCTCAAGCAGCTCACTCAGACACCTACACTCACTTTCTCACTTTCTCATTACTTTGTAGACAATAAAAGCAAAATATTATCTGTTGGTTGTCAAGGTATCAAGCCTTAGAGGGGATTTTTCCCCCCTCTTTTTTTTTTTTCTTTCCCCAAGTAGTATCATGTCTTGGGATTTTTAGACACTAATTGGATTTTTTTTTTTTTTTACCGCTGTGAGTATTCTTTTGTGAGGTGAACCTGTCTGCACACCAGAGTGCTGGGGGCCATTTATACCTGTGCAACTTATTACCTACTCCTGCACTGATTTAGCCAAATGGATCAGAACAGTCCCTCCATCTGCAGTAATTCATTAATCAACAGCAGCTCACACTCCTCATGCAGGGGAGCCTGATCTCATGTGTGATGCTGCTCTTTCAGGTGTTCCTCTTTCCAATATTGTAATTAAAGGAAATCTGACCTATGTGCTGGAGTTAATAGATATTTTTATTACACATGCTCCAAGACATAAAATGGTTGCTCGTTTTCCTTCTCTTCCAGCTCTGTCTGTCTGGTCCACTTAGCTGCCAGGATTGCCTGGAGAATGTGTAACCTGGATTATTGTTAGGATTCTAACAGAAAGGAATATATTCTCCAGTGACAGGGAGAGGCAGGTGAGTGACACAGGAGTGACAGCTCCTCCCATGTCACATATGCAGAGGATATTAATAGGCAGCAGCAAGACAAGGATGTGGTTCAGAGCACACAGGGGCTGTGTCTGTCAGACACCAGCAGCAGCAGAACCAATAACAACAACTTCATCCAGCCAGACAGATGAGCTGGAACCTGCCATGCCCTTGATGCTCTTGGGGAAGGTGCCTCAAAAGCTGCAGTGAGCATGAACCACCTGGCACTGATCATCTCCTCATTGCACAGAGGAGATCTTGGTAGCCAAGGGAGCACAGAGCTGGGATGTCCCATGGGTGCTCCATCAAAGGGGACCTGCCAGGAGATGTAGGCACTGCTTCCTGAGCAGCCCTGGGTGCTCTTCCAGGTGCTTTCCAGGCTGATTGTGCCTTTCCAGCCTCAGCTGCTGTGTTTGTGTGGCACAGAGGGTGGCAGCCCTCAGGAACTGCTCTGCACCTCACCCTGTGTTACTGCCCTTCAGCCATTCCTTCTCATTCCTTCTTCACATCTTTGTATTCTTTTTTTGTCCTTTTAATCATTCCTGTAACAAAGAGTGAGGTTGATAGAAAGTGTGATGCTCTGACAAGTGGAAGCTTACATTTCTGATGAGTTATTTGTATCTCATGTAAATATGTAATCTATTTTTTCCATTTCAAGTTAATGTAATTTATTTGCAGAGAGATTAGGGAGTTTGTCTGAACTCAGGGAGGAAGTTTGGTGTTCTGAGGCTTAAACCTTCATCATCAGAAATGTTGTTCCTCCTTTGCTCCAGCTCATAACAACCACATCAGGTGCTCAAACCAATAAAATGCATCCACACTGAAGCCTGTCCCAAGTCTAATCATATCTGTGATGACTTGGATGCAGGCTCTAGCTGGGGATTAATGACTAACTGCCCTTAATGGGCCTCAGATCATCAACTGCCTCTCTGTTGGTCATTAATCCCCAGGAAACAGCCCGTGCTGAAACTACCATTGCTTAATTAGAACATGGTTGGCCAGTTGCTGCACAGCCCTGGCTGTGGCTTTGGGGGAATAAAGGGAATAAAATGGCTTTATGAACCTGTTGAGTGTCAGATGGACCTTCTGCCATTCTCCATGTGTCTAGAGACAGCATCCTCAGGGACAGGTTGGAGGGCAGGCTGCCTGAACCTGCCTCTTCATTGTTGGACCCTTTTTCTGGCTCAGGACAGTTCTTATTTCATTTCAAGGCAGAGAATCCCACATTTCCTTTAGAACTGCTGGTAAGGTCTAAATGGCAGTGAACTGTATTTTTTCAGAGATGGTGAGAGTGTGTTTTTAATGGAAAATGCCAGGTTTAAGTCACCTCATTTCCTGTGGTGCAATAGCAGGGGTTCTCCCCTCCTTCCACATTTTGTGTTTATTCATTGCATTTCTCTTGCTAGTCTAGAGCCATAAGGGAAATACATTTCACATGTAATGTTCTGAGGAGAATAAAAGATATTTTAATCCTTAATCCTTTCCTAGTTTGGATAAACATCCATGTGATCCTCCCTTACCTTAAGATATGGAAAACTCTTTTACTTTTCAGAAGTCTTTGACCACTGTTTGTTCAAGCCCCAATTTGAAGAAGATACTTTTTCAGTGGCAATATTAATTAATCATCCTGTCCCAAACAGCATAACCCTGCTTGTACATGCTCTGAATGCGATCCAAAGCCCTGTGAAATATTTCTTTTCAGTGGGTTTGGATCAGGCCCTGGAAGCACCTGGGTATGATGAATGAAGCTCCACTCTGCTGGGTATAAGGCTTGTGCTGTCCATGGGATTTGTTGTAATTAAGTTTATTCTTCCTAACCTCAGGCTGATCCCTTGTTTTGATGGCCTGTGCTGCTTTGCTTCCCATTATCCATGAATAGTGTTTGATGCCAGAACAGAGGGAGGAAGATGCTTTTTCCTCAGCCTCATGTGAGATTCTGAATATTTAGACATCTTTAGAATATACTACACACATTCCACTTTTACAAGGCCAGTGTAACACTCCCAAAAGTTTGCTGAATTCCAGGATGTAAGCAGAGTCCTCATTACCTGTTTTGGATCAGCCCTGATGGCCCCAGAGCTGCACACTCCCTCCCTGGGCTGTTTATGAGCAGTAGCTGTGGCCAGGTCACTGAGGATGGAGCACCATCAGTCTCCACACAGCCTCTCCACGGGTCTGGCTGCTCACTCCAGCCTAGTTAAAATTTTAGGAGCAGTAAATGGGGAGATCATGAGTATGAGGTGATATTTTGAGCTGTATTTCCAGACTCACTGGATCCTGCATCACCCATTAGTCTCCAAATGCTTTCCATAAGAGCACAGCTCCAGAGCTGCCAGGACAGCTGAAAGTGGAACCTGCAGCACAAATCCGTGGCAGGAGGTGATGGGAAGTGATCACAGCACAGTCTGATGCTGCCTCCCATGCTGCCATCCACAAATCCTGGGGCACTGCATTGGAGAGCCACTTGCTCTTGTGAATCACACAAATATTTGGAGATTTATTTAAAGATTTGTGGACTCCATGGAAAAAAGAAATGTGTGGAGGTTTGAGTGGAAGGTTGATCATTTGCTGTGTAAAACACCAGACAGGACACCTGTCTTTGGAGGAACCACACAAGCTTTTCTGTAGATTTTGTTTGGTTTTGATTGGAGTGAAGGTGTGCAACACCCCATGGCAGTGAAATGAGTAGATGTATTTATAAATCTCTAAGTTACTTCTCAGGAATTATTAAGCATATTATCAAGATCCTTAAAACCAAGCTTCATCTGTAGAAAATTGCCTCACACTGTGACTTTTTCACTGAGAATTCGAGTCCATTACCTACCTATTAAGCAGTTAGATCTGATTTTAATGTCTGTAATAGAGCTTTTAATTTTAATGGAAAGGAGCAGTAGCAGATGCTGCAGTGAAGAATTTCACATGTTCCCTGCTCTTGTGGAGCTGTCCCAACTGCAGGATTCAAATTAAAATATGGAACTTTTGTCTTCCAAGGGCAGGAGTGGGGTATGGTCAAAGCTCTATAAGTGCTGAGAGGCCAAAGGGAATCTCAGCACCACATAAATGCAGTTTCCACCAGCTGAATCTGTGTTTAAACAGAGTACAGGGGCTATGCTGCTCCTGTGGCACTCAGGAGAAACCCACCCAAATGGAAACAGGCCATAAATGGCTTGTGGGTGTCCTTGTCCTTTCTGCATCCTGGCCTGTGGAACAGTCCTTACCTCATTCACCTTTCATGTCTTAGCATCCATGTCTTCATTAGAGATAAGAGAAAGGAAATCCAGAATATTTTGCTTTGAGATAATCAGGTCTTGGGGCATTTTATCTTCCCACTTTGAACTGTGGGTGTTGTATAGAAAATCTCAGTCCTCTTCTCCCAGACACTTTCTCACTAAATACTAAAGTTGTGGGAGACTCTGCCTGTTTGAAAGTGTTTTCCTTCAGCAATTTGATCATTTCTGTGGAGCTTCTCAAGAGTCTGGTTGGTCCCAGGTATCTGAGGTGAGCTGCAGGTGGGAGACAGAACCTCACCCAGCCAAGGTTATGACTGCACAGGCCTCTCTGGAGCTCACATTTAGGGACAGAAATCTGTAATATTGAGCCCCAGACCTTTACAATCAGAGCTGTATTTGACCAGGGGGAGCACCAAGTCCCAGCAAGCAATGGAAAGGATTTTAATCCATTTATATTGATGCAGCCAGAAGAATAAAGTGTCTGCAAGCACCCTGAGATTAGCTGATGTTCTACAGGCAGACTCTTTTACCAATTTATCTGTTTCAGTCCCACAGAAGTGGATCCTAGCTGGGAGACAGAATTCTGCTACCCACAATAGCATCCCAGCCCCTACAGAAGGATGTTCTGGGTTTTGCAAACTCTTTGGAATGAGTTCTGTAGGAACTTCAGACTGGCTGTAGCAGAATAGGCCTGGGTACTCAAACACTGCCAATATTAATCACTGTCAAAATGGTGTTTTCGGTGTTTTCTTTTTTCCTTTTTTTTTTTTTTAAGCTGTGTATGATCAACAGCTCTTTGCATTGAGTTTTCTGAATAGAGACAATATACACAGACTTTTAACCTGCTTCAACTTCAGCACTGCTGGTACATTATAATGTGGTATTTCAGTCATAATGTCCTATTTTTTTCTTTATCGGTGCCTCAAGAATAGTATCAACCTATTATAAGAATGACAAGAAAAGCAGAAATTAAAAAATATATGTTCTAAAGCTATTCTTCTGATTAAATAAAAGGACAATGTGCATTAACTATTGAAAATAAAGAATTTTTCTTTTTTGAATTCTAGATGTTTGGGGCATGGAGATCTTTTTGTTCAGGTTGAGAGGCAGTGGATATATTGAGAGTACTTATCCAGAGCTGGGGTCCACAGGTCATATCTCTGTATAAAGAATAAATAGGAGAGTGAATATGGCATTTAGGGCCTAAGTAGCTGTTGTGCTCTGACAGATCTTTCATCCCTCTTAGACTGACATTTGGGTTAGATGCACATTTGAAATTTCTCGTAATATTCAGGAGTCACAGACTTTTGGTGTTGTCATTAAAACAAATAGATATTCAATTCTAAGTGGGGAAAAGTGATTTTTATTTGCTTGGGATTTTCCTTTTAAATAAGTGTATATTGTTCCTAGATGTCCTATGGCTTTGCATAGTGCAGCAAAGGAGGAATTTACACCAAGGCCCCTCATCTCCATTCCCTCACCTTTCCTCCCCCAGAAAACCCCAAACCTCTTTATCCAGCAGCTCCTAGTGCCTAAAAAGAAACAACTGTGGCTTAAGGAATGAGATGCTACCAGCAAACAGTGCAATAACTCTTCCCTAATTCAGTCCACTTCTCCAGCCTCTGTCAATTACTCATATGAAAACCAATTTTAAGTGTATTCTTCAAGGTTAAATTCCCCTGAAGCCCGTGGACTGCTGCCAGGGGCTGTGAACCCTTCATGCAGGTCACCCAGTATCTGAATCTTCTGTTGCAAATCACTGCTCTCCCCATTACTCCTCTGGCATGTACCTGATTTGGTTGACATTTCCATAATTAATTTATAACAGCAATAACCCTGAGATAAGCCTATTTATAGATTTGTGCAAGCTGTATAAGACTATAGATAAAATCTTGCTTCATTAACATATTTAAAGTACTTGGGAGACTCTTGCCTGATAGTGTGGTTGGTGTGATTATCAAATTATACGATGGAAAGCTCAAGTGTTTAATGTGCATTCAGTGCCCATAAGCTGCTTTCCACTTGAGATCACAAGGGTAATTCAGGGGACACAAACGCCCTCCTGGGCTGTTGACCCAAGGAGTTCTGTGTACTGCCAGGCTCTGTGCAGTTGGGCAAGGCAATTTCTCTTTTTCAGATATTTCCTCTCAGGAAATTTATGAATTCTTTGCATCCAATTCTCTGCAGTTATTTTTCTCCTCCTGTCATTGACATGAGTGCAAAGTCAAGGGCAAAATAATGCCAAATCAGAAATATACTCATTCAGTTCTCCCAGGTGTAAAAGTTATTTTATGGTTTGCATGCAAGAAAGAATTTGATTGTATGCAGTTTTTTCTCTAAATCATCTCCATTTTTTTTTTTTTTTTTAATGGGATTGTCTTTCCAAAAGTCAGAGATGTAGTGCATGTGAAAGAATGGTTTGTCCCTGTCTGTGGTGTGCAGGGGGAGCTTCCCAGAGAAGCCAGGCAGGCTGAGTGAGACAGAGGAGAAGCAGGCTGTGGCAGCAGCATGGAAATGATGCTCAGTTTGTGAGGTAGGATAGAGCACAGAGAGGAAAAAACAAGTGAGGTGAGCAAGGGCTATTTAAAAATATGACAGAGTTTGTGCCATGGCTCAACACTGACACACTCCCTGATGAGTTCCCCCTGACTGAGGCATTGTTGGGATATTTTGCCACAATCCAAAGTGCTGCAGGAAGATCTGGGCTCCCCAGAGGCTGAGCTGCAGTGGAGATCAGAGCTCTGTGTGTCCTGTGGTGCCAGCCGGGGTCTGTGCACAAATCACAAACAGGACAGGACTGCTGGGAAGGTGCCTCAAGCTGTTTTATTTTCCAGCATCAGTCTCATTCCATGGTGATGGCAATGGGAAGATGCCACCAGCTCACATCCCAGGCAGCAGACCAAGAACTCAATGTTACAACTTACTTCATGAGCTTCTTGACCAATCACACAAAGCAAAAGCACATTGACAGCAGTTCTATCCAACCACTATAAGCACAGGTACCTTTGGTTAAACAATGCTTGCTTATTTTGAATACAAGACCTGCTTGTGAGCCTTAAAGCACAATGCACAGAGCTCCATTATTAAGCTTTAGCCTTCCTAGTATCTTGCTAGATAAACTTTCTGTAGCTTAGAGAGTTATTCTAGACAAGCATTAATACACAGGCCATTGTTCTATTTGTCCTTGCTCTTCTGCAGTTTAAATAATTTTTCTGCTGACCAATCTCATGGCTGCTGCTTGGCTCTAATCACAGTTCTGCTGTCTCTGAGGCCTGTCTTATGCAGCTTTCCCAAAACCCTCTGATTTTGTGGATTCCCACATCCTGCTGGGCCAGGAGCCCCTGGCCCACGCTCCCAGTGCTGCCAGATGAGCTCTGGGTGATTGATGGAGACTCCTCCTCTGTCCAGCTGCACAGGTAATTGCCAACCTGCAGCTGGCTGTGCTGCAGACTTGTGCTTGTTACAGACCTTAAGATATTTAATTTGTAAACACTTAATAAAGCATAGCCTACAGTAGCTTGGCTGCTCTTATCTGTCAACCAAATCAAAATCAATATGTCCCCGGGGGATAAGCTATGATTGTCTGGGCTGCGGAGTCTAATAGGATTAAGTGTTTGGGACCTTCTCTAACATTACAGTCCACAATCCTAGTTAGAGAAAGTTAAAGACCAGCTTGCCACTGTAGCAGGCATGATTGCTTAGGGGTCTGAAAAATCATTAAAGCTTGTCCTCTTAAACGTTGATTGTTCCCTAGTGATTTATTGACAAAACACAAAAAGTGCTCTATACTGCACTCTAATTATATGTATGAGGCTAGGAAATCTCATGGGAAATTAAATAAAATTTACAGCTTGATGGTTTTATGCTCTTGGGAGACATACCTTCTTAATAAGATCTTATAGCTGGGAATATTTATGAGGTTAAAATCTGTGGGCTTGAGCAAAGACCTAACCTTTGCAAAGGGAGGGGCCTTTGTGTTTTTCTTTCAGTAAATAATTTCAATGAAAAACAAGGTAGGCAAAAATTACAATAAAGGGATATAGTGGGAATTACCTGGGCATTGTATTTCAATACCTGTCAATAGGGGGAACTTGAGAGGTGAGGAAGGAGCCAGGGCAGCTGCCTGCCCTCTGTGACATCCTGCAGTTGGTGCTTGCACTCTGTTAGCTGTGACATTCCTGTCGTGGCCAGGTGAGCCCAGGCAGTGTGAAGGGACAGTCTCAGGCTTTCTAGCTGGGGAAGGTGTGAAAATGATTACAGACATGTAGATGTGTGCTACTATGTATGGTTGTGAGCAAAATCATTCCTAACCATAGAATCAGAGGATATCCAGAGTTGGAAGGAGGTCACTGCAGCCCAGCTCCCTGCCCTGCACAGATCTGCATCCTGGGCCATTCTTACTAAAACTGGGGAGCCCACAGTCCTTGGAAATGTGTAATAATATCATCTTTATATTTAGGAATAGTCAGATAGTTCCTGTCTGTTATCAGATCACATTTTAAATTGGCAGTTTGAGTCCCAAAGGGGCTGCTGAGAGCAGGACATGGGCACAGTGTAATAGTGTCACCAAATTCCCTGAGACTAAATCTGTCCAGAGTCGGCTGTATAAATAAAAGAAACATGTCCTTTTCTCACGAGCTAGAGCAATTATGGGAGAACACAAATAGAATCAAAGGTGGTAACAAAATTGGCCAGAAATCCCTAGTGAAGTTTTAAATGTTTTATTAAGTGGGACCCTTTGGAAGTTGGCCTAGGAGTAAAAACAAGAACACTTTCCTAGCGACTCTCAAAATGTAAAGGATAATTAATATACAGGACAATTCTCTCTAGGCCCTGAAGCAGTTTTTGATTAAGGCACTTAACTGGGACTTTGGAGAATTAGGTGCACCACTTGATTTTGATGTAGAGCAGCTTTGTGATACTGGGCAAAGAATCACATCTCTCCAGGCCACAGTTTCAGTGTGCAGACAGGATTGAGATCCTTCCTTTATCTCCTTTCCTGTTGATCCTGTATTCTCTTTGAGGCAAGGACGATGTGCCAGGCTCCAGCACGTGGCCCCCAGCAGGGACTCTCTCTGTTGTTGTTGTCACAGCCACAACAAGGGGCTTGTCCTTTATCTCTGTAACTTCTGAACGTGTGCCGTGATAACTCTCACCAACTTCTCCCTGCTGTCATCCTCCTCTTGGTCCACAATGGAAACAGAAACAGCTTAATTAGAACATGCTTGACAGGAGTCCATGAAGAAAAGATGGAAATTCTCCTGGTTGCACAACTTGATTGTGATTATGCTGCTAATAAAAAAAAAAAAAAAACAAGAAAAAAAAAAAAAAGAAAAAAAAGAAAAGGGCACTTTCTTGGTGCCCTTTTAAAAATGCACGGGAAGGAGGGAGGGCAGAGGAAGGGTGTCACCTCCCCCTCTGTCTGAGAGATGATCTGTACTAATAATCCATGCCCTGGACTCCAACTTCTCACCTCACTTACCTGGTGCAAATCAAATGTAGCTCCATTAAAATGTATGAAAGTACTTGGATGCAAAATGCCTTGATGTTAAATGTAAGGAGAATAAACCTCTGATATTAGCTACTCCTTCCCCCAAATCCTTCTAAATTCAGCAGCCATGTGAATCAGATTTGTGTTCCTGTAAGGCTGCCTTTTCATGTGATGGCTCCAATCATTTATGGAGCAGACTTGCCTAATTTTGTATCCCCCCACCCCACACTCCTGCTCCCCCCATGCACACACCTTATCCTCGCCCTCCTGCACACAATGAAATGTCTGATCAGTTCAGAGAGAGCTTAGAAAGCCTCTGCCTGGGATGAAGGAGAAATTTATTAGTGAAAGACAAGACTCCCTGATAATCAGGGAGTATTGAAATCCCTGATTTAATTTGAATATGGTACGGAGCATGTCTCTTCCTGCCTTCATTACTGCAAAGTCTGTGCCTGATAATGTGTCTTTTTACTTAAGGATATTATGCTGGGGAAAAAATGCTTGATGGGCCACTCTAGCTGAGGTGAAAAGGTTTTGGTATGTTTTAATAAAGATGGATATCACTAAGGATGTTTGAAATATGTGGAAGTAAGATTTGTTACAAGTTACAAATCAAAGCCTAAAAATGTCACTTATCTCCTAATGATACTTCTACACAGATTATTAATTTCATTTTAGGAGACCAATGAATGTTACATTTTTATGACATTGATTAAATGTCTCACTGCCGTCCTCCCATCCATCCTTTTCATTTTCAAAAATCCATATCCGACTTTAACAAAACCCAGCTCATAAATTTGTGTTTTACTGCTCACCAAAGCAGAGTTGGATGGCAATCCTCCTGCTAACTTTGGATTTGCACTGCTCTTATCTCTCAGAATCACTGGTCTGCCTTGCTTTCTTTTTCCTTTCCAAACAGTATTTCACATGTGAAATGTGTTTTTCAATATTCACTCACTATCCTACATCTAAAAATGTGTTTTGGCATAGACAGCATGGCTGGTGCCACCAGGATTTCAGCAAGGGGCACAGGAGCTGCTGCTCAGTGACTTGAGGGAAAAATCTTGAAATGTTTTGGTGGCTCCTGCCTCCCCCATGGGAGCTGCACCTCCAGCGTTCTGGTCACAGGCAGGGATTGATCCTGCAGGAGACACAAGGTGTGCAAAATTCCCTCCCTGCACAGATCTGCCCCTGCCTGGGTATGCTTGGCTGACATTTAGGCAAATTCCACACAGTGCCAGACCACGTTTATGACATTTTTGTTTCTTACTCATGTAATGGTGTTGAAGTTGTGTGAGGGAGAGGGACAGAAACTTCCTGTCCCTTCCCTGCTCCTGTTCCTCACCTCCTCTCCCACCCACATTAAATTCTACCTCTGGCCTTACCACTTGCATATTTATAGTCTCCTGATCTCTGATGGGTAAGAAAAAAATCACAAGGGAAGCAAATTAAGGCCAGCTCCAATGAGAAGGGAAAGCCTTGGCCTTAGCTGTCCCTAACTTCAACCCTGCAGTCGGATTTGGTATCTTGAACACAATTGTGCTGCTGGGAACAAAGTCACATTAGCAACAGTTCACATCCAACAGACAAAATCTAAAGAGAGCAGCAATGTTCAAAGAGTGTCTAATTGATATTGATTTTAACCTGCTTGTCTTAAACATTACTTCTCTCTTTGAGCTGAGCCTCCTGCCAGGCCCGGCATCCCTCAATGCAGGGGAGTGAGCAAGGCCTTGGTGCTGGGCTTCCCTCCCTGCTTTTCTGAGAGTGCTGCTTCACCAGGGGTGGTCACAGCTTTTGGTACCTGCTGTTATCCAGCCCTGTGACAGGGCCAGCCCCAGTGCTGGGGCCAGCAGGAGCAGCTGGCCCCAGGCTCCCAGCCAGGTCCCCTCCCCAGATCCATCCCTCAGTGATGGCACTTTGGGAGCAGCTCAGGTGAGCAGGCCCCATGTGAATGCCCAGCATGGACCATGGGCAAGGGCCAAGCCGAGCTCCTCAGGCTGTCCTGGTGCTCCCCCAGCTCAGAAGAGCCTCTGCCTGCGGGGATGATGGCAGCACACACTGGTCCCTTCTCCCTCCTCCCTCTTCCCTCACGTCGCACACTCAGACACATGGGATGTTTCATAAAGAAAAAATATGGCATGTTTACAGAGAGAAATTTCAAGAAGTGTTAATTTAATATGCTAAAGTGTTCCCTTCAGCATTTTACCTTTGTTGTTGTTTTCACAAAACAGCCAAGACTAAATAATGAGCCCAGAGCTGTGCCCTTTGGTAGTGTGATACCTCATTACCCACGAGCGGCCTCCATCTGCCCTCATGGCTGCACAGGGAGCCATTACGATTATGATGGAAATCTCAGAAGCCATTACCAAGATGCAACAGAGGGCCTACTGCAGACAGCCTAATGGACTAATTTGTAATTGGGAGAGGGAAATGACTTAGCGAGCTCAGGCTTGGTTTTGATGAGTGTGGAAGTGCGCATGCTAAATGTGATAAATGAACAGGAATGCTTGTTTGCGCAGTGGGTTTTACAAGGCCTTCAATCTCTCCTGGGGATCGGAGGCGTGCTGACAAGTCTTGAGAAGCGAGGAGGAAAGGGCTCAGGGGAGGCGAGGGAGATGCAAAGAGAGTAGCTAAGGATAAATCGGTGAGGAAAACTAATGGCAATAAAAACCCAAGGAAATGGCTGCGTCTGCCAGGAAAGCAGTAATTAGGATGCTTTTTGCGTGCATATCTTTAGCTATTAAAATCAAAACTGAGTGTGCACCATGGCATTTGCTAAGTTAAAAAAGAATAAAAGTAAATACCACGTAAAATGAAAGGCATGCAGTGTTTTAAACCTGAAACTTCAGTCCAAAAATGCAGCCATGTGTATGATCAAGACCATTTGTTGAGCAGAAAGTGCTAGTGTGACAGAAGAAGGATTTTTTTTCACTGAGGATCCTTCACAAAACTCTGCCCCATCCCTGGAAGTGTTCAAGGCCAGGTTGGATGGGCTTGGAGCAACCTGGTGTAGTGGAAGGGGATTGGAACTTGATGGTTTTAAGGGCCCTTCCAACATGAACCATTTTATGGTTCTAATATTCCAATAGAGGCCAAATAGCTGCAGTGGGAAGGTCCCGAGGCTTTCCCCTGGCAACACAAAAGTTAGAGAGAGCAACTGTCCCCAGACAGACCGGAGGAGAGTATTGGAACCTGGTTCTGGGTGCTGCCACAGCTCTGTGGAAGCTGAGGTAGCTTTGGTTTGAGGTCTGCACTCTGCAGGAAACATCAAGGAAATGCATATCCCAGGGTCTCTGCCAAGTTTTGTGTGGAAGAACCTTTTGGGATGGTTTTTTTTCCTCAATCTGTTCCACTGCTGCGATGCAGGAGCGCATGCATTGCCCTGAGTTTCTACAGGATCTCTAATTGTGAGGATTGCCTGGAAAAACACATGCACAAAGATTCACACTGCATGGGGCCCAGATGTTTGCTTTCCTCCTGTGGTTTCGCTTATACCAGGGCAGGATTCACAGCAGTCACTTTGAAGCTTATGCTTAGGTGTGTTGTGTAAGGTTCTGGTGCAGCTTTTCTGTGATTAGAGTTAATTTCTCTCTGGTTTAACATCCTTTGTCTATTTGAGGCACAGAGCAGGGGAGAGTGGTGAGAGCACCTCAGGATGTGCACAGGTAACCAAAGCCATTGCAAGGTGAACAGAGATGGCCAAAGAACCACCTGTGTGCTGGAAATGCTCCATGTCCAGCCCAGGGATAGGGTTTTGGTTGTTTGCCAGCTACTGAGGGACATCCCAGAATGACTCAGACCCTCTGGACACTGCAACACATCCAGTGAATACTTTTGCATTTTTAGTCAAATGGCACCATGGTTTATTTCCTTCCTCTTCTTCTTTTTCTCCCTGAGAGCATGTTACACTCCATTATTGCTAGACAAGGAATCATTTATGACATAAAGGTGCCGAGCTTTAAGGCACTAAAGGTACAAGTCGTTATCTGTTATGAGCTATAGACTTTTCCAGTTTACATCCATTTATCCTATGAAAGGGCAGATCATGGGCTGCTGCTGATGCCAGCACAGAGGTTGTAAATAAACCCAACTGCCATTCAGCAGGCCAAAGTTAGGAATTTATTTATTTACAGAATCACAGAATCACAATGTTGGAAGAGACCTTCAAGACCATTGAGTCCAACCCATTCCCTGACACCTCAGCTAAACCCTGGCACCCAGTGCCACATCCAGGCTTTGTTAAACACATCCAGGGGTGGTGACTGCACCACCTCCCCAGGCAGACCATTCCAGAACTTTATCACTCTTTGCATGAAAAACTTTTTCCTAATATCTATATTCTAATATTTATTTGATTGTTGTTCTTGTTTACTTTTTATTCTTGTTTGTAGATGAAATAGGATGAAATGGGGGGAAAAAAGAGCAGAACTTAGATTTTTGTAGCCTATAAACACCCTGGTTTTGCCCTGGAGTGCAATCTGGGTTTCTGGGTGTTTGTGCCTGTGGCTGATTGCTCCTGATGTGGCGGGTGTGTTTTGGCGAGGGAGCAGCGTGTGACTCCAGAGTGCTGTTGGTGACTTTCTGACCCTAAGCAAATAATTTAATCTCTGAATATCTCCTGACAGAGTTTACAGTTCCATCTGTAAATAGGGGATGTTAACATTGTCCTGCTTGGAAGTCTGTCAAGAGGCTTTAATTCATCAATATTTGTGAAACGCTTTGAGCTGCTGTATAAATACAAGTCATTAATCTGTCTTATCTAAAAATCTATTGAGGTTCAATCTTAATACAGACATATTCTAGATAACTTTCTTCTGTTGCTAACAATCGAAAAATCATTCCAAAACAAGTTTATGAAGGGGTCTACTGAACTTGAGTGCATGTTAAAAAGAAAATTTAAATCTCCTTAATGTTTTGACTGGGCTCATAAATGAGGAATGTTGTTCTGCAGTAATTCATACCAGACCTGGGGACACACAATCCCGTGCCTTTGGATTAACCAGTGTGCACAATGTGGAATGCACACCAGCTTCAGGGGGGTTGCTGGCCTTATGCAAGATGCAGGAGGAAAAGAATGTCATTTGAAGACCAGAGAAAAAGAAACTTTTTTTTTTTCCCCAAATTCACTCTGCTTTCTGTATGTTTGAATAAGACCACAGACATGGAGCCCTTAGGTAACAATAATGGAAACTTGCTCCCTCCTTCCTCCATCTGGTTTCCCTCTAACTATTGCCACTTGCTCCTTGTTGTCCCCACGTCCCTCCCTCGCTTTTCTTCCCATCAAAGTCAGTCCAGAGGCTGCAAGGATGTGCCCAAGCCTTGGGCATGGGGTGGGGAATTCATAAAACCCTTAGTATTGAGGCCCTTATGAACAAAGTCTTCAGTGTCTAAAGCTTCTGCTTTAATTCTCTGGCTCTGTTGAGCCTAAGACAATCAGCCTGTGATGAGTATTAAACAATAATGTTAAAAATAAAAATAGGAACTAGTTGATTAATCAAAATATGTACATGGAAGTTGACAGATATAGCCGGCAGTATTTGACCTCATAATTAAATTACTTGTGAATATGTATGGATATGTTAATGCCTTTACTGTCTGATTTCAAAGCATTCAGTGTTCAAGAAAGTGACATTTTTGTGAGTAACTGTTTTCATTGAGTGGATGTGTTCAACCAGACCTGCCAGACTGGGCTGTCTTAGGAGAGCTCTGAGGAGATCGTGCACACGGGAGAAGCCCCCAGACACTCATGTCAGTCATTCACTCACATTTTTCCTCTCCACCACTTTATCTTTCCATTTTTTCTGCTTTTCTTCTTCCCTGTCCTCCAGAACAGGCTTGCAGCTCCCAGTGAACTAGAACTGCTGTTTTACTGATGCATGACCAGCTCTCTCTCCTAAAAACTGGAAGTGGAGAACACCACAGTAGGGATCTGCCTTGTGTGTGAATCCGCACAATCCTGATGAGCTCAGTGATGCTATACTGACACCAAATAAGAAATTAGCCTCTCCTTGTTGCCAGCTACACATAAACATGAAAACATCCATTTTTTATTAGAGTCTTCAGATATGTGCTTATTAGAATTTCCCCTTTCCTTTTAGTTCTGCTTTTTAGCAGGAGTCACTGAAGACCCTTGGTGTTTGTAATGTGGAGATTTACCTTGGCCCGTTTCCATGGTGACACCTAAAAACGAGTCATTTCGAGGTGCTGACCTGTCCTGTGTTATTTCATACGTGTGAAACATCAACATTTTCACTCCTTTGGTGTTTCCTCTGAACACAGAGGTACGTCAATGGTCAGAGTCTTTAATAAACAGCAGTGTGTGGGTGCTGTTTGTGTTGGGAGGGTGCCGAGGTGGTAACAAAAGCATCACAGTTACACAAGGCACCTGGGAGCAAGTAAGGGAGAAGGAAAAGAACAGTGCAGTATAAAGCAGCCTCTTCTCTCATAAATACCTGGCTGAGAAACAGCTCAGTGGAATATAAAAGTATTACAGTGTGGATGTGGATGTGTGTGAGTGACGGAGGGTCCAGCAGAAAGCTGGCTCTGAGACCTCAATGCTAAACTACCTGAAGTGGAGAGGTTAGAGTTGATTCCCAGCTCTGCTTACTGGGTCACAGAGAGCAGCTGGAGCAGAAAATTGTATGCAGGAAGGAGGGTGAGGGTGAGGGGTAGCACTGGCTCTGGGGCTGGAGGGAAATCAGGGCTGGGGCCCCTGTGCCAAAGTGAATTTCCTGGGAAGGGAGAGCCTGGCCAGAGGGAAGGACTGGGAGCAGCATTCAGGTGCCTCTGAAGAGAGCCAGTAAATGTCTGCATGGACACAATGAACTGCCTGCCAGGGTAACACACATAGGAGGGCTCTTATTTCATAAGCAGATATTTCATTTTCACTAAGGAATATACATTTTTAATGACTGCAAATGGGATGGATCTCAACGTTACATTGCTTTTGTAAAGCAGCAGCTCATTCCATGGTGTTGGGATATTTCTGCCTCACAGAAATAACTAAAGGAAAACTTGGGGTTTACCACACTTTCCTGATTTAGCATATTCTGTGACTGTTCTCCACATTGGGCTCTGTTCTCATTGCAGTTAATAGCTTCACATTCAGACTACCAAACTCAGCGTTTTGCAGTATATACAGAATGTAGGTGATGTGCATATATTTTCCCTTTTTACTCATTCAGACATTTTGGTACATCCAGGAATGGGACTAGCAGACAGTTCCTTTACAAGAGAAGGGGAAATGTGAGGTGTGTTAGAGGGGAGGGCCTAATTTTAAGTGCTAGTCAACTGCAACAACTGATAATCTGGAGCCTGTTCAAGCCCATTTAGAGAACCGTTGAATTTTTAAGTGCCTTTTGATTCTCTCTTTCATTTATTTTAACTGATCTGCAGGGATTAGGAGCTTGGTAGGGGAACACCATAATGCTTGCCAAAATGTGTGAATAATTAGAACGCCAACGATGTGTGCCAGATAGGAGGGGAGTATTCACACTTCTGATTAGATTCACTGCAACACTGCTGTAAATCATGGCTGCCAAGGTAACTTCCAGCTCTGGGAAGTTCCTGCTGCCACAGGAGCCAGCTGTGGTGTGGCAGAGCATCCAGCAGTAGGTGGGCACGTTTTGAGGAGCTGATTTATCTGCTGAAGGCAGAGAGGGCAGAGGTTTGGAGGTGTGGTGTCACACAGGCTGAGCAGACAAGTTTCAGTGCTAACACCTATGTGATTACTACTGAAAATCAGGGGAATAGAGGACAGGTTACTGCTCCAAAATCAGGTGAATAGAGGACAGGTTACTGGTCCAAACCTGAGGGTTCACCAGCATTATGAGAATCTTTGCCTTTCCCAGAACAGACCTCTGACAAACGTCAGTAGTAGGTACAATGGCCTAGGGGAAAAAAAGTGAGATAGGGTTTATCTGGCTTCCCTTTTCTTAATCCATAATCCTCAGGGAGCTGCAAGGAAGAACAACCCCTTCCTGATGCTCTGCAGCACTCCTGCACTCAGCCAGAGTGCTGTCCCAGCCCTGCCTCTGCTGCCCTGCGTTCACCCAAAGGCTAGAGCAGTGGGTGGCTGGGCCCGTGTTTTACATAGTATTGATGCCAGAAGTGGATTAAACTCCCAGATATCACCTTTAAAAAATGAAATCTTCATAACTGTGTGCCTTTCCTTTCCCTTTTTCACACATTTGGTCCCCAAAGCAACATCTGTCAGGATCAAGAGGGGAAAATGGGAGTCTGTGTCCCCAGCTGAGGGGCTGAGAGAGCACTGGAGCGTTAAATCACACCCACACACCCTGCAGCTCACCCATGATGGTAACAAGTGCTGTGCTTGCCAAGGAGAGGAGCACACCTCAGAGTCAAGGGACAGAAACTCCATGTGAGTGAGGAATGCCCAGGACAGTGACTCACACAGTCCTGGGAGCTCCATCTGCCCTGGGGGAAGGAGCAGGGCATGCCATGGGCAGGCAGAGCCTGCTGACCCTGCAGGGCCAATGGCCAGAGGGATCAGAGCCAGCAGTGCCCTGGGGCTCCAGGCCCAGCAGGGCCAGCCAGGCCATGAGGGGATTGTCCTGCTCTGCTCTGGGCTGGGGCAGCCTCACCTGCACAGCTGGGGCAGGTTGGGCACCACAGTGTGAAAAGGACATTGAACCATCAGGGAGCACCCACAGGAGGCCACGAGGATGGGGAAGGGTCTGGAAGGGAAGCTGTGAGAGCAGCTGAGGGCACTGCAATGCTCAGCTGCAGGACACTGAGGGGAGACTCATCAGGGCTCCATCGTCCTCACGAGGGGCAGAGGAGGGGCAGACCCTGATCCCTGCTCTGTGGGACAGGGACAGCACTCAGGGAACAGCTGGGGCTGGGCCAGGGCAGGCTCAGGCTGGATTTCAGGAAAGGCTCTTCCCCCAGAGGGTGCTGGCACTGCCCAGGCTGCCCAGGGAATGGGCACAGCCCCGAGGCTGCCAGAGCTCCAGGAGCTCCAGGGATGCCCAGGCTGGGATTGCTGGGGTGTCTGTGCAGGGCCAGGGGCTGGCCTGGATGATCCCAGTGGGCCCCTTCCAGCTCAGAGGCAGCACTGTGTCCCTGGCACCCCGCTCCAGGCTGGAATAACCCTGCACACCCCTCCCAGATGTGCCTCCTTCCCCTCCCTTTGGAGCTTTCTGTGCCAGGAGAATGGAGCTCAGCAGCAGCAGAAGCCACATCCCATTCCCAGTTCCTGATTTCTCCACCCTCTTCTCCCACCAGGTCTGTAGGTGTAGGCAAGCCCAGTTAAAGGCAGTCTGGATGAGCTGGGTGCAGGCTGAAAAGGGTGCAGTAGATGGGGAAAGAGGTTTCTTAGGGGACAACCCTAAAAAATTGTGTGGCATTTTCTTATTTTCTGTAAAACACTGTAATACTGTTCTTACAGCCAGCACAGCTCTGTTCAGAACTGTAGTAGTGGAAGGTACTGTAGAGTCAGGGCATCATCCATGGTAAGGGAGAGGACAAAAACCAGGTGAATACCATGATTATAGGACCTACATAGAAGTATCTACAAAATTTAATTGAAAGGAGGAAAGTTTTCTGTTGCCATTTCAACAATTTACACGTTTTATTAATTTTGCCTCCCTTTAATACAAATCTTTTGGGCTTTTTTGCTTTTAAATTGCCATTCTTAAACCACAGTTTTAGTTATGCCATACTCCTATTTTAATGTGCCACTTTCCTGTTTTTCCTCTCAATTTCCCTTTTTGTAAGTGGATTGCTTGAAACCTAGAAATTTTTATAAGTAAATTAAAAGAAGTCAAATCTAGATCCATCTTTCTGAAAGTCTAGAATGATGGTAAGGAAACACACCTTTCAAAATTAGAGGTTTTGTTATCCCAGCACTTCAGAAGCCAGTGCAGCACGTGTGAGCAAGGCAAGGCTTGTGCTGCTGCACAAACAGCTCTGTAGCCAGAGCAGTGTTGGCAGGAGCTGCCCTTGTTTCCCTCCTCGGTGAGACACAAACCCCCTCTGAAGTGCAGCAGCAATCCAAAGTACAGGGTGAAGGATCAGGAAACAGGACATGACAGAGGATGGCTTGTATGCCAAATGGAATGGAGAAAATGAGCAACACATGAGGGATGTAAAGAGAGGGGAGAGACACATCAAAATCACCTAACCATCCCTGATGCCTTTAGAAATGGAGAGAGACAGGAGAAATAATACATATGACTCCCTTTAAATCATAAGAATTGTTTTTCACAATTGAGTGGAAGTCTGAAGGAGATTCCTGTGGAAGGCTGGGAACCTTGTGAAGTCCCTGAGAACGCCTCAGCACAGATTAACATTTGGTGAGGAGAGAGAAAATACCTTCAGCAGTGCTTGGCCTTTTAACTGCACAGACAGCTGGTCACACAGCAAAGGTGTGCCTCTGTGAAAGGTCACAATCAATACCTGCCATCTTTGGGGCTGTGTTCCCTCTCCTTTGTGTCTCCTGTACCCAGTTTTACCTGGCAAAACCAGCTGAACAAATTCCAGTTCACGTTGCTGTTGGAAGCTGAGTCTCTGCTCAGCTTTGCCATTCCTGCCTCTGCTGCAGGGGCTCTGAGCTCTGGGGGATTATTTTTGTGACATTGCACACAGCCTGAACTGGCTTATGGAAATACTTGGGTGGGTTCAAATTTGGTATCCAGACATCTGATTTCTGACAGCAATACATCAGTGAGAGGTTTTCCTCTTTGACTTCCTCCTGATGTTGTCCATCTGAAGAAAATAGTCTTGGAAATGTCCTGTTAAAGACATTTTTCCCCTTGAGAATGTCACAGACTATGTGTTGGCAGATAGTGAGGACAAAAGGAAGCTCTCCTGATGAGCAGGTCTGTGGTGGGTGCCCTTAAGTGGAGGTATTTTTCCAGCATCACTGACAGGACACTGGGCTAGATGGACCCTTGGCCCCACCTCCAGCAGCTCTTGAGGTGCATCATCCTCATTTTCAATACTGAGCCATGTGAAAGGAGGGCTGGAAACCCTGAAGAACTGGAAATTAAATTTAAAATGGTGCTTTAAAACAATTACTTTTAATTGAATAAATTTATACATTGCAACAATGTGCCTTATGTATTTCCAGAGATTTATGGGTCTGAGCCTTCCCTGCCAGCAGTGTAAATGAGGAGTGATTTTGCTCCAGTTGCACTAGTCTGAGTTAATCCTAAATGGAGATAGGAAAGCTCCACACTTAGGGCATCGAGTCTAAGAGAGGCATGACAGTGACAGTCCTAGCAAAATCACTTTAACAACTGGATTTTACCACTGGCACCTTTTAAAACCCCAGCTCAACATCTGAGATCCCATTTTATGGAGCAAAAGGCACTTGCTGGGCTGTCCACTGGCACTGGCAGCAGACAGGGTTGCTAAGGATGATGGAGCCTGGGGCTTTGCTGCTGGGGAATATTTTCCACATCCCATCTGCATCCCTGTAGAACTTGACCATTAGTCAGGCTACTTCTAAATGATGCATCTCTTTTAGAGATTTCCACTGATAACAAATGAAAGAGCATTTTTTTTCCTTCCCTCATTATGCAGGCAGCTGTGTGACAGCGTTCTGACAAACTGTGTTATCTCAGGCTTCCAGCTGCAAGCTGTTCTCATCAATACTGCTGCGAGCTGCTTCCTACTAACCCTTGTGCCTTTATGCCCATTTTTATCAGAATTTAATTTTAATGTGAGGACAGCCAAATATAATGCCAGATGTGGGAAGCAGATAGTTTCCTTTGTACAAGAACATAGCAGGGGAGGTCTTCTAAAGGACTGGCCACACGGTGTGTGGGGGAAACTGGGATGGAATCATTATGTTTGATTCCTGGGGCTTATTCTTTCTATTATTATTATTATTATTATTATTATTATTATTATTATTATTATTATTATTATTATTATGTTGCCATTTCAACCTTTACTCACATTTGCCTTGGCACTGAACTGGAAAGAGAAATTAAACAACAACAAAAGATCTATTATTTAGGAGAAAATAGAAAAGGCAATGTGCATCCCTGGTCCTGAGTTCACAGTGTGCCAGGGGTGCTGAGATTGCTTTCATCCTGCCTCCTTTCAGCTGGTCTGAAGAACCAAAGGAAACTGAAAAACAGCTGCAGGAAAATCTTGTCTGACATCTACTGAAATCACTATTTCTGAAAATGTGACCTGGTTCCCCCAGCTAGAGCACCCAAGGCAGGTAGGGAAGGTACCAGCAAATCTGCACAGACTCAGGACATGGAAGGATGGAATCCTTCTCCCTGGGCTGTTTTTCTCAGTTTACAGCACAGAGCTGGATTTTGACAGAGAGGCTGAATGTTGTTGAAAAAATCAGTTCCAGCTTTGCTCAATTGCAGGGGAAAGGAGCCAAGCTGAAACCAAGTTGCCCTTCACAATTTTTATTCTAATAAGAATGAAAAAAAAAAACAAAAACGTGTAAGAGAGGAATGCCTCTTTATCCTCATATTTTAGTCATCATTGCCAGCACTAGAAATGCCTCCAGAGCTGTGGGTATTTACTGGTTCCTGGGGAATTTCTCTGGCCAGGCTGGTGTAGGTGTGTCAGCCCCATCTCCCCCAGGCTCACACAGCTCGTGTACACCTTGAATTTTGGGTTGGCACTGCCCACTGGGGTCTCCTCAATTAGCACCAACCTCCCTAAATAAGTGGTGTGCAGGATCATGTCTGACTTGTGCTGACCCTGGAGCTTTTCACATGTTTGTAACTCATTTATGACATTGAACAACCACTCATTGCACTTTAACAAATCAAGTTACAGTCCCAAAAGAATTCATTTCATGCTCTTGAGTGGTACAGTAATTTATTAGTCCAGGAATTCTGGTAATTTGGTGCTCTATTTTAATTAGTTCAAGTCAAATTAATAGGAGGGTTTTCTTTAGGAGTAATGTCATCTATGCCTATATATAGAAAAGCTGTATCATGTTAATTAGGTTTATACTATTTTAAAATAGACACACAGACGTGCAGACGATTGTGTTGATTTGGGTACTCAATGCAGGCCCCATTTGCCCAAATTACTGCTTTGCTCTTGCAGCTTTACCCTCTCACAGACACGTGCACACATCCCTTTGGCCAAGACAAAGAAAATCCACTTGTGTCTAACAAGGAGAGTGGAATAAGATGTAAGTTTATTGAATAAGGGAGGAAAAAATCACATTAACCCCATAAAATACACGTGGTACACACTGGGAAGACCTTCTTTATAGCTGTTGTGGAAAAATATCTGTTCTTGTCAAAAGCTGTCCTGCACTGCCAGTGAAAAGGTATTAGGTGCAGGTGTCAAACATGCCTAATGAGGCATGAGGAGTCGACAGCCAAATAACAGAGATTATAGGTACAGAGGATTGTGAATGAAGTGTGAATAGCAGCCAGGATGTATGACTGACACAGAAAAGAGGAGAAGACAGGCAAGAAGAAAGAAGATACATCACTCACTTAAGGAGAATGGACATTTTGAATCACTTGATTGATATCTTCCCATCCAGTAATCCTACAACTTTTAAGATCTACATTTAAAAATAACCTAAATTGTTCCTCCAAGAAATCATGAGTTTATTATAGG
Source organism: Zonotrichia leucophrys gambelii (assembly GCF_028769735.1). Classification (NCBI taxonomy): domain Eukaryota; kingdom Metazoa; phylum Chordata; class Aves; order Passeriformes; family Passerellidae; genus Zonotrichia; species Zonotrichia leucophrys. The sequence continues at coordinate 1,751,431 of NC_088188.1, read as the reverse complement.
TCTTCAGGGTATTTTGCCTAACTCTGAGAGCAGAGGAGAAACATAATAAATGGCTCTGTGTGTGTTGTATGAGCACGTTGGAAGTTCGGGCACACCAATCTGCACTGTCAAATCAACAGCCTTCTTATGAAGTTAGAGAAGTTTCAGGTAGCAGTATTTAACAGTATTTAAAACCCAAATTCTGACTCATTCCATTCCCATCTAGAAGTACTTTGTAATTAAATTGCATGTAACAGCATCTCCATTTCATCTGGAGGCAGATACGAAGGCCAATTTTTAAGGAATTGTTTTGGGGAAAGTAGATGTTCCTGATTTTTATTTTTTTTATTGCCCAGTCTTCCTCTCCATCTGTTGCATGGAGTCAAAAAGTCTCTTCATTATATCTAAACCATAGATCTACAATGCTTAAGATATGAGTAATTTCACAGGTGAAATTCCAAATGCTGTTGGTGTTATGAAAATGTCTGGACAGCCAATGTCAGACTTAAAGCCTGCTATATTTCCATCTGAACAGAAAACACCATGATAAGAAGCTGTTGTGCCTTTCTTTGGTCTTTGTCTAACTGGAACAGTGGGGTAATATTTGAAGTTTGTAGCCGTGAGAAGGATACCTTGCCTCTTGGCTAAGAAAAATAATTATCCTGCTCAGATAATTCCTGCTGTTGGCACATTCAGAAACAGCCTGGGGGCTCGGGCTTGCTCCCTTTGAACTCGGTGGGAGTTTGGGGATTGACTTGAATGGGAGGAGGTCCTTGGGCTCTGGATATTTATTGTACCAGCCAGGAGTTTTTGCTCTGCTCTTGCCACTCGGCGCATCCATGGCCAAATGGAGCTTTAGATACGATCCCGTTGGGTTTCTCTAAAATGAGCAGAATCTAAACCTCGATGGACACACAACTTGTCCTGAACTAAACAACACAGACGGATTGCTGTTAAAATCTGAGAGATTGCTGCTAAAATCGGAGAGATTCTGGTGGGGTTTGCAGAGAGGGACACACATCCCTCCTTCTCCCATCCCTGCTCCCCAAGCCTGGGGGATGGCGGGGACCAGCGGGGATGGGTCATATCCCTCACTCGAATATTCCAGGAGTAATTGCCTGCCTGAACGTGGCAGCAGATGGGGTTTTTTTCTCCCCCCACCTCGCTTTTCCCTTCAGGTTTTCAATAGATGAATAACAGAAGTTATTTAAAACCAACAACAATAACAATACCAGCCCCCCCGGCCCCTCCCCAAGCCGTGCCCAGAGGGAATTGTTTCCCCTCAGGATGGAGCTGGATAAATGCAGTAATGGGGAGCCCGCCTCCGTTCGGGGGTGGGGAGTGTTGACTGCTGTTTGCTCATAGCCCAGCGGTGTTAACAAGCCGGAGATTGTTAGTGACAATCACACACTCTCTGGCACTTAAAGCACAAGGCTTGATTTAATCGCAGAGCTGTCATTTATTTTTCTGTTGTGCTATTCCACAGGGGAAGCGACTGATCAAGCGCCTGCTCCCCAGAGCAGAGGGCTCTTTTTTTTTCTTTTTTTTTTTCTTCCCCCCCCCTTTTTTTTTTTTTTTTTTTTGTTATGTCTAAATCCTCAATACAAATTGCAGTATTTCTGGACTCCCAGCGGGACCCATTAGTGCCTGTGGGGCATTAAAGATCATTAATAGTGCTGTCAGATGGGGAGAGAGGGAGAGAGAGGGAGGGAGAGGGAGAGGAAGCTGGCGAGCCAGCCAGTTGCTGAGCTTTCTCAGAAATCGGAAATTAATACATCTGCTTCATTAATACTGGCCTGTGTTTGATGTTTGTTAGCTGGCAACTTTAATGATGTAGGTTAGCACCAGTCAGGCACTTGCATGAATTGGATTCTTTCAATTACCTAAAGTTCCTTTTCCCCATCCTCCACCCCCCTCTTTCTCTGCCCAAAAAGTCAGCCCTTAATTAGCAACTCTAAAAGAAGAGGGAGAAGCAGGAAAAAAGGCTGGATTTTTCCTTCCCCTCCCCAAGTGTGACAGCCATGATTTGCAACCTTGCCTGTATCCCATTAAGTGCAGCTCTCTTCCAAGCATTTAACTGTATGGTAATGGAGAAGAAATGTTTTAATCACTGTGAACAACATGTTAATCAGTGCTGTGGCTGAACACTAGGTATTAATTGGGTTAGGGTAAAGTGTTAACATTTGCATCCAGGAATGCTGCTATGAGTGCACAGAAGACACAGATTCGGTGCTTTTGGCAGCTCTGAATCCCAGGGTGGCTGTGACTGGCAGGGTGGCACTGAGCAGGGAATGGGTTCAGCCCAGCCAGAGCAGGGATGGAGCTGCCTCGTGCCCCCAGCCTTCATCCTCCTTCCCTCAACCAGGCCCTGTGTCCAGTAAAGTTTATCCAGGACTTCTCTGGCAGTTCCCTTCTGACAAACTCAGTAGTGCCTTCCTTGGCTGTGTCCTCACTTGTCTGTGTCCTCACCCAGGGCTCTGAGCTCCTTCTTGCATGGCTTGGGGATGTTGGCAGGAAGATGCAGGAGCAGCTTTCTCTGGCTGTGACCCTGGGCACGGTGTGAGCTCTGTGCCTCCAGGCATGCCAGGATGGAGGATGGGGCTGTGCCAGCCTGAAGGGTGGCACTGAGGGGCTCCAGTGAGAACCAGCATTGCTCACCTGGCAGCTGCTCCTCACAGAAAAGAGGCCCAGCCTGCACCAGGAGAGAGGGAAGCTGCTGATCAGTAGCTGCCAAGGTGCTGCTGCAGCTTTCTGCAAGGGAATTGCAATTGAGAGCTGCCCAGGAGAGAGGAGAAGGCACAGCCTGAGGTCTGTGGGACGCTGTCAGACATCACCCTTTGTGCTGCAGTGCTGCTCCTGCCTGATGTTTGGATTGTGCCTCAAGACTGTCACTCTCCTCCTGTCTTCTTCCCACTCAGAGGAAATATTATCTGATACCTGCACCCTTGCAGCCCTGGGAGCCAGGGCTCAGAAGGGATTTCCATGGGAAGCCTTTGCAGAGCAGGAGGTGCTCTTTTCCTGGCAGCTGTTCCATGGGCAGGTCAGCTGCAGCTGGGCCTGGTGGGACCATGGCAGCACAGGAGCAGCAGAACAAACAGGAATCTCAACTCAAAATAGATGCTCTTTGCATGGGCTTTCTTTCATTTGTTCCCCTGGGAGTAGTCTGAAGTGCAGTTGCAGTGCCAGTTGTTTTCCATGATGAATCCACCACTTCTGGAAGTCATTCTGTACAATGGTCCAGCAGCAGTGACTGATTTTTGCTGTTTTCTCTCCTGTTACTCAACTGTCCATGAACCATTTGCAACATGGATAGTGAGGAATAAAACCCAAATGAAAAGAAAAATCAGATACTTTGTGTTTGTTGGTTGCTTTTTCTTTAGGGCTAAAACTGTATTAAAGATTAGACTAAAATCCAGAAATCCAGAAAAGAAATTATATTTTCCCCATGTCCACACCACCTTGCCTTGTTGTTCCTCTTTAAGAACAAACTCCAGCCCACAGATGATGAATGAGGAGCCAGTTTCTGGCAGAGATCATCATGAGGTGACTGCACAGGGTGTCTGGGCTGCTTGCCAGGCCTGTCTCAGGGCTGGGGGCATCAGCAGCTGCTGTCCCTGCTGTCTGTCCCACAGGGGCACTGGGCAGAGCAATCCTGCTGCTCCTTTCCATGGTGAGGGAGCTGTGTGCTGATTGATACTGGTGTAGCTGAAAGCAAAGTGGTAATTTCAGATTTTACCCACTCTGAAGGTCATTGTCATCCACTCTGGCATGTTCAGTGTTGCCAGTGATGCCCAAACTGTGCTGTGAGGGTTGGTGCTGCTTCCTCACATCTCTGCTCTGCATGTTTTAGCAGAAGTTTCCTCTTACACGTCACATTTTTTCTTGTCGCATCATAAGGTGTGAACAACCTCCTCTCAGTGACTTCATGGGACAATCACAAGCTCAGCTTTCCTGTGATGTTGCTAAAACACAAGGTTATGTCACATGTAGGTTGTCCCAGTGCTGATACTCTTGCTACCACATCAAGAACTAAAACAGGAGTTCCATAGAAGGTAAATCTTGATTTGGGATTTAATTTTGGATTTTAAAAAGTCCACGGTCATATGACACAATGTGCTGATGTCCTAGAAAGCCTGACTGTAATGCAGTCACAAATTTAGAAGGGATAACTTTGTTCTGGAGGACTGCAGTTGGACCCAGTATTGACATCCTGATTTCACCATGAACCAGGCATCATCTTTGTCCCCAAAGAGGAATAAAAGTATTTCTTGCCAGTTTGTTCCTGCCCGATTAAAACAAAATACACAATGCCAGAAGATGTGGCAGAGTGGTGATCCTGAAATAAGGAATATGAAACTGTGGCCTGATGCTTTCAGCATTTGAAATCCTTCTTCATGGCACGATACCAGTGTGCATTTTTTAATAGATATGAAATTATTTTACTAAATTATTTCTCACTGAAACTCTCATCTTCCTGGTACAAGGAGAGGAACAGAGATAAGCTCTGATTTCCTCGGTGTCCTGTGATAAACGGGAGCCGAGCCAGGTTTAAAATCTACAAAGCCCTTCTGTGCTCTGCAAATGAGGTGGTGATGGTTCCTCCTCTGGCTTAGAGCTGCCCAATTTACCCCCCAAATCTACCGTATCACCGAGCCCCAGCATGGGCTGGCTGAGGGGCTGAAACCTCCTTAATGGCTTTGCTGGGGATACTTCATGGACGCAGCAAAAGCTCCACCTGGATGAATGGTGGCTGATGGAGAGAAAGGGAGAAATAGCCCTGCCTGCCTTGAAAAGTCACCTAAATGGTGAAATGCCTTTCCAGGGAGGGCAGGCTGCAGGGGAGGCTGCTCTGCACCCAGTGGTGCTTGGTGGTGGTTTAGGAGGTTCCAGCAGGGCTTTGTGCAGCTTCCTGCAGTTCCTGCTCCCTTCCCAGCAGCAGGAAAACAGAAAAACGGTTCCCTGCCTTGCTGGCAGCTGGGGCCCAGCCTGGCACCCTGGTTTCATGTTCCCTCACCCTGCCCTGCCTAACTGAGCTGCCAGCTGGGGTAAGGGCCTGGCAAGTGAGACTCTGATTATACCCAGTGTTGCTCCACCATAGACTGTAATTGGATTTTTTTTTTATTGATTATGTGGTTAACTTTCCTTTTCACAGCAATAAATCTCAGACAGTGTTTAACTTTATAAAGTGAGGAGGAGAGGAAAGTATCAGGTGAGGGATGTCCCTTCCTACATTCCCCCACCCTCTGCCTCTTTTTTTTTCTCCCCCTTTTGCTTTTTCCCTGGTTTTGCACTGTCTTTTAATAGGACTCCTGTCAGGTGAGGTGGTGGCAGGGCTGTGACACCTCTGGCAGGGTTTCTCAGCCATGCCTAACAATGCAAGTCCTATTCAGAGAGGTCTCAGAATTTGGCTTTCACTGGTGCCAGCAGTTCTGAAAGAGGCACACTCAGCTTGGAGCACTCAAGTGCTGATGGACAAAGTGCTGGTTTAACAGTTCTGCCTAATAGGGAGCAGGTGAATAAATACACGATTAGAGAGTCCTTCACTAGAACAGCCTTATTATCACATATTATGTAGAGTTGGAATTCCTTGAGGGTTTTTTCTTTTTTTTTTTTTTTTCTTCCCCAATTGACTATCTCGATTGTATCTAAAAATATGCATATGATTTCCAAGATTTCAACTGATATAAAAGTCAGAGTGTATGAAAACACACAGGATTATTCTTTAGTCTTCCTGGGTCATCTGAGGTTACTAACAGGCAGATTTTGTGTGGCATGAAGTGCTGGCCATTCTCATCCACTTCAACAAGTACTAGCAAAATTCAGGCTTTCAGTGCTTTCTGTGAGTTTGGGATGTTCTGAAGCGGAGGGGGGACTTTCATTGCAAGATGTACAGATAACTTCTTTCTTTATTTTTCTAATGGAGTACAAGGAAAGCCTGTGTGCAATCACAGAACAGATTATATTCCGTTACCAGTGATGCCCTGACAAGGGGGAGCTGTGTTCAGCAGAACAAAGGGGTATATAGATCTCTGGGAGTAAAAAGGTCAATAGTCTCTATCCCTAATGCTGCATTTGTAACACATTTAGCTGTTAATAGCCCTCCTTTGTTGGCCTAATTAGGAGGTAAAGGATACATTTATGGATGGTGCTGATAGCACAGGTAATGAGGGTCCTTCCAATGACGGGGTTTTGAATCCGGGTCTGATCTGGAGATGAATCACTTGAAAGGGAAGCTGGAAATGGTGGGATCATTTGGTGCCCTCACTATTTTCTGTAGAAACCACTAATGAACAACTCTGTGCCCTTCAGAGTCACGGCCTTATTTTACAGCTGGGGAGGGTATCTGCCTTTGTTCTTTAATATCAGTCACACAATATAGTCTTAGGAGTTGGAAATGAATTGGACCAGTCTCTGTCCTCAGTTCCAACTTAAAACACATTGACTTCATTTTC
>NC_088188.1:1712500-1740000 GCF_028769735.1 Zonotrichia leucophrys gambelii | reverse complement strand
GGAGCACTGGAGCTCTGCAGGCCAGCCAGGATACAGGGGCCGGCTCACATCTGTGGGGCTGCTGCAGGGCAGGATGGGGGCATGGCCCAGCAGGTCCTGCTGACAGAGGATCAGTCTGGCCTGGCTGCCCAGGGGCTGCTGGTGAGCAGGAATATTGCCCAGGAATTCCATGGCTCTGGAGTGAGAGTTCAGCAGTGCAGTGCAGGCACGAGAGGAGCTGCTGCTGTTTCCACAGGCTCAGACAAACCCAGCCACAGCCACAGCAGGCTGGCACAGGAGCTGCAGGGCTGGGAAGGAGCTGTGGCCCTTCCAGCTGCCCTTTGGCTGCCCCTGCAGCCCAGAGCCTGCAGCCCAGGCAGCTGTGCCTCTCTCCTTTCCCAGCTCTATCCCTCTTGCCTCAGTAGCCAAGCAGCAACTCAGGGATGGCTCGGTTGCCTCTGCCTCATTCCAAAGGCTTTGGTTAGGATGACAGTAGTTAAAAATTAATTGAGAATCCCAGAAAGGTTTGGGTTGGAAGGGACCCTTAAAGCCCATCCAGTGCCACCCCTGCCATGGCAGGGACACCTCCCACTGTCCCAGGCTGCTCCAAGCCCCCTCCAACCTGCCCTTGATGTACATGAGGTTGTGAGTGGTACCAAATCTTGCAGTTCCCTGTGTCATCTTCACTTGGTTCTCCTCAGAAACAGTAGGGCTCATGCCTGGGTAAAATCTGAGCAGGAATTTTTGGAAAGGAGGCCACAGCCCTACTTTCCTCTGGAGCAGAGTTAGTGCTTGTGCCTCCACCTGTACAGTTTTTGTCATTCTGGTCTGCCTGGCAATGGTATTTCATGTCTGGCATTACTTTAATAATAAAAAATAAAAAAGAGGAAAAGATTTCTTGATAACTGTGTATATATTTGATACCATCTCCTTTTACTGAGAGTAAGGCCATTGGAGGAACGGGTTATCTCTGGGCTGCAAACCACCATTCTATTAGTCTGTTTGAAGTTATCTAGAAAGTCTGTGTGAAATATAGCCTCCTTCTTCCCCTCCCTCTCAACCTTCCTTCCCCTTAAATATATTTTCAGTCCCAGAACAAAACAAGGCTGTGCTGCAATACAAAAACATTGTTTAAAGGGTCTTTACTCCAAGGTTTTATTTTCAGCCCTCTCTGGTAAATGGGGCTGGTCCAGCTCGATTCTAACCTTTATGCAAATTTAACGATAATTCAGCACAATATTTATAAGATTCAGAGTTAATTAAATCCCAGTGGAGATCAGACCCTGTATGACCTCATTACAGTTATACACAACCGCCTAATTTCCCCGAACAACCGCCGAGTGGAGGGTGTGCTAATTTAGGGAATGTATGGACATATGTACTGTCTAGATGTCTGTCTGTGCAGCCCGAGTGGCAGCATCCCTGCTCCTCCCTGTAACCAGCTCCTACTGAAAATCACATTAGCTTTTCTTAATAGACTCTTTTTTTTGTTCCGCTGGATCTTTAATCGATAGAAATAAAATTAAAGAGACATTAATTACCAAGCCTCGAGCTCCTGAGCTGGAAGGCATTTTAGCAATGCAAAGTATTATTATTGCTATTAATTTTATTAGATAGGCTTCATTTTCTTGCCTGCATAATGAAGAATTTAGGTGGATTTCACCTGTGTGCAAAGGGGCTGGCTCAAGGCCTCTTGCATCGCTTCAGTCTTATCTGGGAGGCTGCAGAGGAAGGTTTGAATGATTCATGGGAGCCAGGATGGGAAGTTGCCATCTGTGAGCAGCTGAAAATTAAATCAATCTTTGTGTCCTTCAGTGCACATGGGCTGGTATGTACAGGCACACATATGTACATGCAAACATGGGGGGGTTAATTCCCTTTATTCCCTTTTCAAGCTGAATCCTTCTCGTGATCTTTTATGTTTAGTCTTTGGGGGTCTCATCTGTTATTGCCATGGACACAGTGAGGGTGGGAGTGGCTATTTCTCAAGAGAAGGTTCATAGAAAAAGCTCCATGCAAGGGAGCAGGAAGGACAAATTTTATTTGCCTATAGTGTAATCCAAAGGGGAGTGAGAAAAACATTCTTTAATGGTAAATAGGTTTCACTGTATTTGGATTAATTTCATTTTGGACACAACTTCAATACTTTTTTCCTTTGGAAATGAAACACTATTATGTAGTACAAACAGGGAATTTCAATGTTTTTAATTCTGTCATGAAAAAGGAATTGTCATGGGTCTTTTTTTTTTTTTGGTGTGGTGGTGTCTTTTTGGTGGGAAAAAAACCAACAGGAGTGACTACAAGTATCTGGTTTTCAATCTAAAAACCTCCTTATTTTCATGATCATATTCAGAACTGAATCTTTAGGTTTGATAAATATAAAAAAAAAAAAATCCCCTTTAAGTATTTTTTTTGTTTGTTGGTTGGTTAGTTTAGTTTTCCTTTAGGGTTTTTTTTCCCATTTCCTTTACTCATGAAAGGGATCAACAGTAGAAACATGAGTTTCTGCTTTGTCAACATGGGTTGGCACTTCCAGCACGTAAATATTTTCAGCAGTTTGCCCACAACACACACATCCATATCCCCAGCAGCAATGCCTGTGCTGCGAGGAGTCAGCAGCACATGGACAAAGTTCTCACAGAGCTCCCAAAACAAAGCCTGCTCTGGAGTCTGCAGAACAGCATCATTCCTGTGTAACAGCACAGACGAGGAAATAAAGCAGCCATGAATGATCTCCTCTTGCACCAGGGAATGGCCAGCATTCCCCACCAGCTCTTCCTTATTATTGCATCCGAGGATGCCTGAGTCAGATGAAAGGCTAATAAAATGAACATGTTTTTGATGATCAGCAATGACACAGGCAGAGATTCAGCCGCCAGAGTGGCAGGGCCTGTGCAGAGCAGTGACTGACGGGACCTCTGATCTCCGTGCCCACAACTCTGTGTGATGGGGAGGCAGCTGCAATCTGTTCTGTTTAATGTGAGCTGAGAACAGCCCTCGGGCTATTTGTAAGCTGCCAGGGAGCTTTGTATCACACAAAGTTTGGGCACCTTGCTGAATTTCATGGCTCTAGCTGTGCTGCAGGGCTTGACAGTTTAAAGGATAGAAAGGGGTGGGAAGTTTCTTAAATAGCCTCCTGCCAAATTAAGAACAGTGCCCATATGCAGGTCAGAACTGGTTGGTGAACGAGGATTGCAAAGTGTGGTGTTTGTTCCTTTCCTCCAGGAACAAACGAAAAAGTGATTCTGTGCTTGGGATGCCAAGTGCCAGGGAAAGACCAGAGGATGGAGAATATCATCAACGTTACCAGACACACACTAAAACAAAAGCAAAAAGCCCATCAGGCCAGAGAGGACAAAGTATCTTTAACACAGGAGCCCCTTAAAGAGCTTTCTGAGGCCTGTGGGGATTTTGTGGTGGTTGAGGTTTTGGGGGGGTTTGCTTTACTTTTCCTTCAGAGTTGCTCTAGTTCATTAATTTTTAACAATTTATCAGTATGGGAAGATAAATCCCCTGCAGTCCCTTTTAATATATTTTCTTCTTCTTTTCAAGTAAATGATTGATGACTATCAATCTAATTGTTCAATGCCGAGTGGTTGCTAATGTGGGGCCCCTGTTGCCTGAGGGTTCCTACCATGGTTTATAACCCTGTGCAGATTGTCTGGTTAAGATCTTAAGTAGCCAAAGCTGTAAAAGTTTATGTCTATGTGTGGGTGGGGGAGTAGAGAGCTCACAAGTAAGCAAGGCACATTTCCATTAATCATTCTGGCTGCTGGATTGGGCAATGCATTCCCATCTATGCAAGCTGGGTGGAGAAGAGTTTCTCTCTGTTAGTATTTGCCTCTGGCAAACAGGGCCCAGAGCTGTGGTGCCATGTGAAGGAGACCCGTGGAGGAGGAAGTGTTGTCTGGTGGCGGAGGCACAGGGCAGGGCTGGCTGCTCTGTGTTCACCCTGCTGTGGCTTTGCTGCCTCACACCAAACACGAGTTTGGTCACTGCACTGTGACAGGGGCTCACGGCCACTCAACAGCCTTGCTGCGGCCTTCACACTGTTCAGGCTCCTTGAATTTGGGTGCCACCATCACTCTGGAGTTGGTAATGTTCCTTGGATGTCCAGGGACAGACAAGAGCCCTTTTTGGTAGGTGCTGAACCAGGAGAGGCCTGTCAGGACCTCACCATTCAGGAGATGAGGGCAGCTGGATGCACAGACAGGAGCACATGGGGAAGTGATGGGCACGGGGCCCAGCCCTCTGTAGGTGTCTGCACACACCAGCCACACTCTGGTTTGAGTTTCATTTGGGATCTTAGGTCTATAAGGAAGAGGAACTGCAGAGCTTCACAGAGTGTGAGAAGTTCCATCAGCACTGCAGGTCAGGTGTGCAAGCCCCACACTCACAGTGGGAGCTCTCATGGCTCCATAAGGCTGGGTTGGACAGCCATGGGATGCTAAATTAAACAATATATAATCTAATGTCTTCACAAGGCTTTATAAAGCAATGCTGAGATAAAAAAAGGTTTGGACATCTTCATGACAGGTAATGCTATGGAGATGCCAGTACAGATTCTTACACTTCAGACTGGCAATGTGTGAGTAGAAGCAAAAATAAAGTGAAAACAAATATTGTCTGGTGTTTCTTTATGTTTGGAAATTTCCAATACTTATGTTTTTAATTGCTTCTAGCTACAGGCCTGTGATATGTTTTAAAATTAGATAGTGAAACACCCAAAGCTCCCCAACAGCGTAGAATTGAGTTTTGCTTTTCAAAATCTGCATCAAATTCTTAAAGTAATCTATACTTTTAATAAATACAGGAAGTTTCTCTGGTATTAAGATACCTCTTATTGGAACTATGTATTTTGTTCATTTTTTCTACAAAGAAAGAATTATTTTCACCACTAACACAACAGCTGAGATACCTATCCATAATGCCACTTGGCACCTCTGTACTGTAGGATTTTACATTTTCAGAGTTGTGTATTGATTGATTCCTTCACATTTAATTTGTCTCTCGGTTTTTCTATATTTTCGTTCCACTTCTCTGAACAGGGCACTAACACCCCATCCCATTTTCACTCACTGAAGGTCCCCAAGTGAAGCCATGACTTTCCAGTTTCTGAGATCTGTCCTGAGACCTCTAAACTGGGTTACCTCATACTGCCCCGAGGTGGGAAGTGATCTCATATGGGTAAGGGACAGAAGCAGAAACAACTTTATAGGTGGCAAAGGAAACATCAAAAAAAATCCATTTGTGGGCACATATTCTCTCCAAACAGATGAGGCAATTAAAGGAGAAAAACTGACAACAAAGGAGAAGCAGAGTCTACTAACATTTGCTCAGTGTGAATCTTGGATTTCTCTGTGGGAGTTATTTAAATTTACACCAGTGAGGGCGGCAGCAGAAGTGGCTTTCCACAGCCGGTGCCCCACATCTCCCAGTGCTGTAAATTAACCTGCTTTCCTGGTGACTTCACTGCACCAGCTCCCCGGGGCCATCACTGCCCTGACAGAGCCAAGCTTGGTGGCTGGGGCTGCTTCCCCAGCCCTGCCTCTGGACAAGGTTTTAGCAGTGATTAATTCCTGCGCCGGCACTCGGGGCTTTGCCTGGACAAACAGCCCTGTTTGCTCACGTGAGATGGATTGCAGCCTCCAGACCCTGTGCTTTGCCTGGGGGGTGAGGGCAGGGCTGCTTTGCTGTTTGGAGATTCTTCTTTGAGAGGTCTAAATTACAGAACTGTTCGTTTTGTTTAAAGAAAGATTATGATCTCTGGAAGAAATACAGTACTGGCAGCAACAATGCACAAAGTGCTCAGAAACATTCGGGATATTGGACCTAACAGAAAAACCCCTCCCAAGCCCTGCACCAGCCTCAGTGCAAGCATTTACTTACCCAGAGCCACAGAGTATTTGGGAAATGGAAATCTTCAAAGATAAACAATTGGCTTAATATTTTAATATTTGTTACATAGCCACTTTCAATGTCTTGATTTTGGCACTGCCAGGGCGAGCTGTGCTGGATCACATCTGTCAGGAGAGCAGGGGGGCTCAGGGCAGGGTGGGAGCCCTGGGCTTGGGCTGTGGGGACATGGTGGGTTCAGTCAGCAGTGACATGGTGGGTCAGGGCAGTGGGGACATGGTGGGTTTGGGCAATGGGGACACAGTAGGTTTGGGCAGAGGTGACACAGGGAGTTCTGGCAGAGGTGGCACAGTGGAATTGGGCAGTGGACACGGGTTTGGGCAGAGGTGACGTGGATTTGAGCAGCGGTGACACGGTGGGTGTGGACAGTGGGGACATGGGACATTCTGGCAGGGGGTGACTTGGGGCTTTGGGCAGCAGTGACACAGTGGGCACGCCAGGAATGTCGCTGTCATCCTCCCTCCAGCCTGATGAGGAGTTTGTGATACACAGAACCCAACCATGTACCAGTGCAGGGAAATGTTATAGGTTTATGAGGAGAGTGATTAAAAATGTATCAAAGAGGCTTGTAAAGCTTATGGTTCAAGTTAACTGTATGAAGTAAACAGCCTTTAAGTGTCTCCTGGGACTGTGACAGATAGTCTGTGGGTGTTACTGCAACATGGTACTAGTGATTGTTCTGGCCATCCCAAACTAATCACCATCTGTGTGTATGAGCCTCTTGGGAGCTCCTGGTTGTTGGACAATCATGGTTGTTAGCATTTTTAATCAGTTTCTGTGCAGCACAGATAGAAACCGTATGCTCCAGTCTTTATTTTCCCTACTCGGGGAGAATTATTGCAGCACTAAAAAGGGGATGTGCAAGTTCCTGCTAATTTTAGAGGGTCACATTCACCTCGTGCACCCAGTCGTGGTGACATTTCCCTTGGTGTTCCCTGCCCCTGCTCTGAAGTGCTGTGGTAAGAATTACGCTCCTGTTTTGCTGCTGGCAAGGTGGATTGAACTGTGAGTCCTTGGCTGTGCCTGGCAGCCCCCCCTCTCCTGGTGGCCACGCTTCCTGCGTGACTCAAAGGCACTGACACAAATGCAGAACATTCAGGATCACGGTTGGGGAGATGGAGTTGGGGGGTTTTATTGTCCTTCTTGCTAGTGAGAAAGAGCTGCTGAAGTAGGAAGAAGCAGAGCAGATCATTGCCTGGAGCAGGAGACTGTGTGCAGTTGAAGTTATGGGCCCTGGGAGAGTTCCCAGCTGTACTTGCCTGGCTGTTGATGCAAGAGGCACTGCAGGCAAAGATGGCTCCGGGAATGGAGGGGCAAACGGCGAGGGAGGGATGGCTCAGATCCAGGCTCTGAGGAGCAGCGCTGATGCTAAAAGGAAAAAGCTCTTCTCTCGTTCTGTACTGAAGTGCAGCTCATCTCGACAATTAATCCTTGAAGAATGAAGATCTGGGGCTGGCTCCGCGCTCCGCAGCCGTTTGACATCTGTGCGGTGGCTGGAGAGCAGAGCCCGGCTCTTCCCGCCAGGCTCCGCCAGCCCGGCCCCAGAGTGCTGAGCTGTCAAACCAGCTCCAGCTCGAGCTCCCCCTTGTCCCCATCCCCAGCCCCACACTCAGCTCCAAGGGCTGAACAAAGGGCTGGGAGTGTGAGCAGGGAAGGAGCTGATGGTACACGGGAGGTGAGGGGGGAGAACAGAGGAACAGCGAGCAGGCAGAATTCCCTCCTGTTCCAAGCAAGCTGGAGTTCTTGTCTTAAATGAAACGTCTTCTGTGTTTTCATTATCAATGTTGCCATCAGCTTCCTGGAGCTCTGCTCTCCTTTTCATTTTGAAAGGACTTGATTCAGGCTTCCTATTAATTTTCCTGGAGCTGTGAGGTGTGAGACCGAGGGGCGATGTGCTGCTGCTGCTGCTGGGTTTATCAGCTGGGGCTGCTGTGTCCCTGTATCTGTGGGACCAGGAACAGGTTTTGAAGAAGAATTTGAATGAATGAATGAATAAAGCAATTTCCTGGTGCACAGTCAGGTGGCCTGTTTGAGTGAGGGTTAGTCCTTCTCTGCACTGTTTGGGTGGTGGGGTCTCATCTATTTATTCATGTTGATGTGATCAGAGAATTTGTTCTCTGGAGTTCCATCCAAGGATTGTGCCAAGTTTAACACCATGACTTTGTGGTAGGTACCATGCCTACACAGTAGAGAGGGGCTCTGTGTCTTCCCATCCTTCCTCCTAGTGCTCATGTCTCCCTGGAAACTGTATTCTGGTGCTGGCAGACCCAATCAACAAGTAACTTCTGTTTACCTGTTGTCAAAAGGGACAGTTGTATGCGATTAGGTGTGTATTGATTATCTGATTTAAACCACAAACATTTCCCCATAAGCTGTGCTGGGCTGTGCTGTGCTGTGCCCCCAGTGTGTCTCAGAGCACTGCTAACTCCTCCACGTGCAGCAGCATGGGGCTCACACTGGTTTGGGCCTGGTTTGTTACTGCTGTGCTCCAGCCTGGCCTCTCGAGAGGGTGGAATTGTCAAATACTACAGAGCTCATTTAGGGGCTGAGAGCTGCTGTCAGGCAGGGACTGTCACTGCAAAAATTCTGCACTTGCATTTACACCAACCTGTGAATTCCTTCTGGAAGGGGCAGAATCCTGACAATTCCTAGAGTTAATGGCCCAAGTGGGTTATGAGATCCATAATCACCGACGCTGTCTCTCCTCAATGCATGTGTCTTCATCTGTCAGCCTTGAGGATCATCATGGGCCTGTGTGAAATGAAAAAACTCTTTAACTGCTTCATATTAACTAACATATTAGAGCCCTCCTGACATTATCGTTGTTAATTCTAACAAAACATTCTCCTGCTGCTGGTAACCCGAGTGTGCTTCCAAATGCATCCCTGCTCAGAGAGCAGGAGGAGGTCACTCACCCTGGGACCTGGCCTTCAAACACACTTCTGGAAACCATCAGAACCCAAGCCTGGTTACTCTCACAGTGCAGGGCACAGTGCATCTTCTTGGAAAATTAAAAGTGGTGTTTGAGGGAAGTGGCTCACTCTGGCAGCTTGTTTCCTTTATTTTGGCCTTGCAGCTGGGGCAGGTTTACCTCCACCCAGAGGGGAAGAGTCAGACTGAGAGAGACAGAGCTCACTGAGGAAGGACCAGATTTAGAAGTGCGAAGAGTCCTTGACACAGCTGGGGGAGCAGTAAACACTCAGTAAAAACTCAGTAAATACTCACTAAATACTCACTGCTGCTTTGCCCTTCTTTCAGACCTGCATGTCACAGATGAGCCTCTCCCTGTCACGTACAGGCCACTGCAAAGGTGTAGGCAGTAAGGGCTGGTCAGTACTGGCAGGTGAAGGAGTTCCCAGTTCCCTGCAATAATTGTCCAAGTGTCAGCACGGTCTTTCTGCAGGAGCCAGGAGATCTTCCCAGGGGTGGCTCTCAGTGCCCTGTCTGGCTCCCTCCCCTTCAGGGACCTTTCTTAGGGCCCTGGAGTTGATTTGCACAGGAAGAAGTGTCTGCCCATCCCTCCCACGTCCTGCACTTCTCCTGTGTGTGCTGGGCTGGCTCTGCAGAGCCCTGGGGGCTCCTGGGGCTCTGCAGTGAAACCTGTGCTGGAGCTGGTGTAAGGGACTGGCACCTGACCTGCCACTCCTCAGCTTTGGGGTAAATTCCACATTCTGAGGCCAGTCCAGGTGCAATGCTTGGTGAAACATGGAAACAACCTGCTCTGAGTGGCTGAGGGGAACCATTTAACATGGTGGAATTTTGTTACTGATATTTTTATCTCTTTACTCCTTTCCCTAGGATTATATTCTCAAAGGGGCAGGTCTGATTCTTCTGGCAATAATCAGGCAAAATCAAAAGGATTTTTTGTCTGAATTAGGACCCATAAAGTATGTCCAAACGTAACAAGGCACATCCAGGTTGTCTAGAGCTACACATAAAAAATTACATTTGCAGTGCTGGGTGTCAGGCCTATATCACTGGAGGAGGAATTTATTCTACCCTGTACTTCTTGCAATGAAGCACTGGTGGATGCTCAGCTGTGACAGGTACTGGTAAATGGATGTGGCAGAATTGACTGTGAATGTTTTGGCAGCCGCCCTCCTTCAGGTAGCTATTAACTTTATTTTTTAATATGAAATTCAGGCACTAAATCCAAGGGAAAAAAAAGCATACATAATGTAGGTTAATTAAAATGCCTGTAAATGAACAGGTGACAGGTGCCAAGCCCCATGACAACCACAACTGGAGAAATGAAAGTGCAACAGACTATTAGGATTCCTGTGTTAATCAGGTAATAGTAACTTGGGTAATTACAAAATCATATGAAATCTTTTTTAAATCCCAAACCTCATTTATAGCCTTTTGGAGATAAAATATAAAATGTAGAGTTTTAATCCAAAAGGACTTTCTCTTCTCTGGAGCCCTCAATCTCAGATTTCTTCCATGGCTGACACAATTAAAGGCTGGATTTTTTTTCTCTCCCCTCTCTTCAATTTTATTTTAATTAAGAAATATTAAGTTAAAAGCCACAGAAGAGTTTGAGTTTCTCTCTCTCTAGCAGGTATTTGGTAGTCACTTATGTGTCCCAAGGCCTTTTGCTGTGTATCAGGTGGAACCTGTCGTGTGCATCTGTTGGCTCTTAGAGGTAGAATTTATTTTCGTGCTGAGAAGCAGCACAGGGCACGTGTGGGATGAACCTGGAATAGACTGGAAGCTGCTCTGCCTTCCCAGGAGCAAATTATTTGCAGATAAGTAAGAGGACTTCTGATTAAAATCTTTTTTCTGTGAGTATGAGCCCAAGCAGTGCTACAATTTCATATCTGAAATGCAGACTAAGACAACACCCCATTGTTGCAGCCTTTCCCAGACTGAAAAGCCCATCCAGATATGGTTTTCCAAGTAAACACATTGAACCCTCCTGAGGAGATGCTCACAGACATTCCTTCTCTCCTTCTGGAGTCTTGCTGTATAACTGGGGTCTTGATCCCAAGCAGAAAGTTTAGCAGAGGCATTAAGTGACTTGCCCCAAGGCATTACTACAAATCAGTAGAAAAATGAAACCTTCCAGACTTGTGCTGTAATTACCAAGGCACATGCCTCTCTCTTGATCTGTCAAAGATGTAAAAATATATATTAAAAATTGTCTGTAATTAGGGCTAGGAGGTGGTGTCTGTGCTGAGAACCTGCACCAGGGTTCCCTCTGTGAAGGACCTTGGAGGCTGATTCAGACTCTGGCATATAAAGATTTTTCTTGGATTTTTTCTTTTTAATCCAGATATCAAAAATGAAAAACATTGGTTTTCATCCTTGTCCCTGCAATAGAATTTATTACCCCTGGGCTACAGACAGCCAGACAAATAGAAACAGATTTCTTTCTTTCTTTCTTTGACTTGGAAGATGAGAACATGTTTTGTACATTCCTACATTGCAGCCAAAATAAAGGTCTTTATCTTCAAGGAAATCAGAGGTTTGGTTCTTGGTAATACCCCACTAACCCAGACAGTGACAAATTTCCAGCTTTCCCCACCATACCAGGAGCATGATGATATTCAACCCCCATCAAGAGGAACAAGGGCGCCTTCCCTGTCTTTGCCTTTTCTGATCAACACTGAGTATAAACTAAACAAAGGAAAGGATGGAGCTTTATTTTAGGAAGCTTTTGGACCACAAGTTGTGTAGTTGTGTTTTGGATTAAAGGTCAGGATGGGAAATCTGCCAAGGTTTCCCCTCCCCACTGCTACTAATTGTCACTGCTCCAGTGGGAAAAAAAATAAATAATACTGGATTAAGGGAAAAAAATAAGCCCAGTAAGAATAATAAGGAGAAAACGGAAATCAGGCTTCATCCAGTGCTTGAGATATGCCCTACATAGAGGCTATTGAATTCTGCCCACCTCTGTGCCAGCCTCCTCTGGGCATGGGGGACAGTGCTTATTTTGTTTAGGGGTTTTTCCCTCCCTCCCACCCTCTACCTCCTTCAGTGTTTTTATTCAGGCACAGCAGGCACAAAAGTGAACGCTGACAAGCTTTGGCACACTTAAAAAAAATAAAGAGGAAAAAATAAAAAAGGAGGAAAAAAATTGCTGCCCATCTCCCCAAGCCGTCCATTCTGTCGCCAGAGCCCTGCATTTTGCAACATAAAAGCATAATCAAAAGAAATTACGCCTGGACTCAGTCAGGGACAGGGCAGAATAGTCCATTTAGCTTTATGCTAAAAAAGAAAATAATTGGACCAAAATTCGTTTGAAATAGGAGCAGGAAACAGTTTGTTTGCAATCTATTTCCTCTGGAAAACAGCAAACCCTATTAAACCCTCTTTGGGAGCTATTTATTTTGGAAACAAGTTCAACATTCTGCTAGCAGCACACACAGGCAGAAAAAGTTGTAGTGGAGTGTAATCTTTGGAGGAAATGTCCATGTTTATCTACAACATAGTTCCAACCAGCTCCCAGAAAAACAAGAGTTCCACAGCTTTAGCTGGGCTTGGCTGCTTGTAGCCCACAGCCCCAGGGTGATAAACCCTGTAAGAGGTGCAGCTGGGAGGCAGGAAAACCAACAGAGCCAAAGGGTTCTGCTCTGCTCCAAAGGGACATTCCAAGGGTTCTTCTGCTCTTCTCCAAAGGGACATCCCCTCTATGTTTGCTCTCCTGCAAACCCTCATCATATCACAGTGTTCTCATTCCTGGGCGTTTTCCCTGTGCCATCTCCACCTGTGCCAGAACCAGGGAAAGACACTGGAACCCGGGCATGGCAGAGACACCAACAGTCCCAGGCTGTGGAGGCTGCTGGTAGTGGTTTTTACATCTCTTTTGGTCAAAACCCAGAAGAATCCTCGAGGGAGCAGTTGCAATGAATAATTTCCAGCTGGCAGGTTGTGATTGAGCAGTTTGGGGCAGTATTTGATGGTTGAGATGAACCAGTTCAAACCTTGCTGCTGATTTGCAGTGGGACAGGACCTCCCAGCAAATCCACTGAGCTTCTGTCTCTTAACATTGTTGTTAGTGCTGGACACAGAGAAATTCCTCACTGGACTTCTGTGTTTCTTCATTTAGGAGGGTTAAATCAATACTTTCCACTTCTCACCTCAAATTCATCCTGTGTGTTGTGATTCCAGGTGAGCCATGGTACCTGTCAGTTTGGCTCCATTTCTGCTGCCAGTCAGGGTTGTTTTCCCCAGACAAGGGTGGGTTCCAAGGCCTTTTCCAGCTCTGGGCATCCCATTATCCCAGAGCTTGTAACAGCCACAGCCTTGCACAGCCTGATGTGTTCTTCGTGTCCCCGCACCTGGGACATGCAGGGACTTGTGCTGCTGCCTCTGTGCAGATGCTGGGAGGTGTGGGGGTGTATCCTACATCTGAGGCACTGAGAAGGCATCTGCCAGGTCCTGCCACTTCCCCAGAACTGAGCTTTTCCTCCAAGCTGTAACCACATCCTGCCAAGTTTGGTCTTATCTGTCGTGATAAGATTAACCCAGTTATGTAGGTATTTGCATTCCTCTTAGCCACACACTCCTGTCCCCACTTCCCCTGATCTCCTTCCTTCTCTACATTAATTTCTCTTTATATTTAACCTTTAGATTTTGGAGAAAGGAGTATAATGGGTCTCAGCAGGATATCATCTGATTTCTGCTCACAAGAGAGGGTCTTAAGTTTCCCCACAAAGTGGCTGTGATTTATGAGCTGTTTCTCACTTAGGGGTTAAGTGTTATCTCTCAGCCCAAATATCCTGTATTAGCAATAGAGCTGATTACCACTGTTTGTATCAGTCATTGGGATTCTTAAATAAAATGGAGAGCAGCTTGTTGGAAATCCTCATTTCGTTGAAAAGCATGGTTTAACTTTAATAGGGTTTGCATATATATCGTAAATCAGCTTGGAAAAAGGAGGGCATATTTTTTTTTCTCCATCTGATTGTTTTACACTTTTCAACAGTGTGTAAAAACACAGCCTGTCATTGTTAATTTTAACCAAAGGGAATTACTTCTCAAAAGGCTGCAGTCGTGATTAAATGGAAAAGGTATCAGTAGTGTAAATTTGGAGCTGATTAAATGCTGTCAGCTCAGATTCCTTATGCAAAAGAGATACAGGGATTAGACAGCTGCTTTCACCACCTAAATAACACGAGTGCTTAAGCACACCTAACGCAGGGAACTTCTGCAACACTGGGTTTGTGTTTTAGCACAGGACAAACCTGGATTGAGCTGATCCCCTTTTCCCACCCTACAGAAACTGGGTCTTTCCTACTCTTTGAGACTGGCATGGCAATAACAAATGTTCTAGGCTTTGCTCCCCTAGGGAGTGTGGGACCTTCCCAAAGTACAAGGGTGTTGTAGGAGTTTGGAACTCACTGTTCTTCCTCTTGGAAAGAGTATTTCTCTCTTCAGGTATAGTCCTGGGGATAAAACTGGAAATTAACAGGAAGGACCATTCCTGATTCCACTGTTACCTCACCTGCAGAACTGCCACAGCTTTCAGCCTTTCTCTGGATGAGAAATTCCCCTCCACTGAGGGTGAGGAAGGGATAGCTGCAGCATTGCAGAGTGCAGGAAAGGTTTCTGTGCTGGTTTCTGTGCTCAGAGCAGGCCAGAGACTCCTCCAGTTGTCTGGGTTAGAAGGGAGCTCATAAAAATCACCCAATTCCACCTCCCTGCAATGGGCAGGGACACCTTCCACTAGACCAGGCTGGCAGCTGGGTTTGCAGCCTTCTGTCTGGTCAGAGTAGGGTGGAAATTTGCAAGCTCAGGCAAACGAATTGTTCAAACACTTCTCTCATTGTTGGGGACAACTTCACTGTCACCTGTGGGAAGGAATCACCTCCCTCTCTAGGCAGAGGTTTAATCAGGTGGAAATGGCAGGTATTTTAAAGGATTTATTTAACATCAGATCCCAAAAAGCTTTGGGGCACTACAGTGGGCCATAATGCTTGGTGGTTCTATCACAGTCCTCACAGACAGAGAGGGAGCTCTGTGCTTGCTGTAAGGGGTGTTCATGCCATGGGCAGAGAACTGGGCTGCCTTGGGATTGTACGGGGCTGGATATGCTGGACAGAACTGCAAAATGATCCTGCAAATCTCACACAGAGAGCTCCAGGGTGAGGTCTGTATTGTTCCCAAGCAGCTGCAGAGAGAAGGTGGTGAGGAACAGCATCACAAGTCTGAGGGACAATGATCAGAAGAGAAAGGTGCCCTACATTTGCAAGTATTGCAATGGGTATAGAAGTATTTCTCAGACTTAGTGCAGCTTATTTGTAATTTAAATTTTAAATAATACACTTCTTTTCCAATGCTATGGACCATAGATTTCACATCCTCACGTGATCAAGCCAGCAGTGTGATAAGGGAATATGGGCAGAGGTTTAGTTCTTGAGATCCAAATCCCTCCTGATTAAAAGCATTCTGTGGTTACTGTGGTGGTTTCCTCACAGCACTCAGCAGTTAACCAAAGACAAGAATTTCACCCAGGGTTTTTTGTTTTAGTTTTTTTTGTTGTTTTTTCCCTGGGCACATATTGTCAGATACTGGCAAGTTGATAGGCTTTTATTTCATGCATAACTAAAGAAGCAGCAATAGTATGAAGGAAGCTGGGGCACAGCTGATATCTAGAGTAGAACTTACTTTAATTGAAAAGCAGTTCTAGTCAATTTTTTTTCGTTCTCCTCTTATAAGGGGGGGGGGGGAAAGAATTGTTTTCAAGCATTATTAAGCTTTTTTTTTTTTCCTCCCAGAAGCTAAGAAAGCCATCTGTGAAAACCTGTTTGCATGTTTGTTTTCTACAATAAAATGCAAAATACTTCTTCCTGTTAGCGGATTATGCCATATGTCACTCCCTGTAACAAAACCAGCATGTTTATTAATGAACCCAATCAGAGGCAAGGATTTAGAAAGATTTAAAGGAACTGGATTTTTAGTTCAATATTTTAGTGTAGAAAAACTTCTGGTCTGTTGTTCATGTTGTACTTGAAAACTCAGGCTTTGTTTCTTATATGAATCTGCTAAATTTGCAATGGAAAGAGAGCAGGAGGAAACTCTCAAGGAAAAGAAATCACACCGCGATCCCTACGTTGTGCATGCGTGAACCCCCAGCTGATTGTGATCAGCAGTTTATATGTGATTAATATTTAATTTGATTGGTATAGTTTTTTCTCCAGATAAGCTAATTAAGAAACTTGATGGAAAGGACACCCTTGTGCATTAATGTAGCAGCGTTTTGGTTTCTGTAGGGCAGACTAAACCTTCCTGAGTTACAGATGAGCTGGAGTCAGCTTTCCCAATGTGTAGTGCAGAGACCTCAATTCCATGGCTTTGGTTTTGTCTCCCCAGACTGCCTGAGAGCTGGGCTCTACAATTGCTGCTGTGCTGGGGACTATTTCATACATGATAAGGGCTGTTGTGATAGAAGGAAAGGTAACCAGAGATCTTCTGTTTGCCCCATCACATGGCAGGAGACTGTGCCTGCCCAGAGTCTGGTTACAATCCTGGGAGCTTTTGACTTCTCAAATAGACAAGGTCTCTTATCAAAAGGGTTCAAAGCTTGGGCCTCAGCACACCAATCAATACTTGCTTTATCTTTAAACTCTAATACTACCCTCACTGATTTAGATCTTGTTGTGGAGCTCAGCTCAGGCTGATAATGCTGCTGGGAGGGAGATGGAGCATTTCAGCTCAGGCTGGGATTTCTCTTGTTCCACCCAGGACTGAGCAACATTCACCAAATGGGATTTTAGGTTGCTGTGTGAGGATGTTTTACCCCTTCTTCTGAGTTCACAGAGAATTTACAATGCTTTTTATATGTGGTTTTTGGAATATTCCATCACCTTCCAACACCCTAAAATGAGCAATAACAGTCTGATTTTTCACATGTGCTTCCAGGGTAACCACAGGCAAAGGGTGGATGCCAGGTCTGTTCTCTGGCAGCAGAACACTGTTGGAAATGGATCCACTGCTTCCACAGGCAGATTACATTTCTCAGTGCTGAAGTTCCTGCACTGAGACCTGGCTGGCCATTTATAAGGAGGATAACTGAGTTAGCATCTTCCAAATTCATATCTTAAGGCAGGAAAAAGTGTTCATTAGCTCGGTAGATGTATTTACTAATACAGTCATGAAAGAGCTTCCTAAGTGTACTTTTTGAAGACCAGAGGAAAGAAATCCTTCTTAACATTTCTCCAACTTTCTTATATCTAATGAAAGGCTCCGTAATTTAGTGTCTTTCTCAAAAGCATAATTCATCATGGAAGAAAACTGAAAAATAAAAGTGACCTTTTTGAAAGGTCAGTTCATGTTTATGCGTCAGAAACAGTCATGAGTACAGGTTTGGTGCAAGACAAGGCTGTCCTAAAATAGCATTCCATTAATCGTTTAATCAGCCCGTGCTTGTTCCAGATTTGACATATTCTGTAGACAAATCAGGTCAGAGGTAACAAGTGATTCAAAGAAACAGATAAAAACCCTACTGAACTGTGAAAAACATTCTTCTTACAAAAAAAAAAATCTGAAACTGAAGCATACTCCTTCAGTCTGGAAAGTTAATAACCTGACGAGCTTCCACAGGCACCCTGAAGGCCCAAGATCCCTGGATTCCCACCCATCTGCTTAAGACTCCCCAAGAAATATGTCAACACTTATTTTGCTGCCTTTATTTTTCTCCTCTTTTGCTTTTTTAGCATGTGCCTGTTGTGAAAGAGATTTTTGCTCCCTGTTTGGCTGCAGGACTTCAGTCAGGGCCTGTATCCCAGCCCAGAAACGCTCCCTCAGGGCAGGCCCTGGGGGCTGTGTCAGCCTCCCTGCACACAGCAAGAACAGGTTCAAACTCTGTGTCACAGCCTCTGGAGCATCCATGGGGTGGATGTAGGCCAGAGCAGGGTCAGAGAGCTGCCTGGGCTGTGGCACACTCCATGCTGACTTTGTGATTTCACGAGACAAGCCCTGAGGATGGTGGCTGTGGGTTATGGAGATCTGAGAGGAGGAAGAGTCATGTAGGATTTTATTCACTGGGGAAGTGCCCACATCTCTGCTCTCTGCCTAAATGCCCACCAGCTGATTTCTCCCCCTGCACGCTAGCCCTGGCCGAGCTCTCCCCTCTCAGCTTTGCCTCCCCATGATTGCTGTTCCAGGCACCTGAACTTTGTCAGCTCTCCAGTTCAGTTCCCCAAACGAGAATGAGCTGGCAGCCCAAGGTGCAGCTGAAGAACAGGCAGTTCCTGAGGGCTGCTGTTGAAATGGGGAACGTGCACAGTCATTTCTCCTGACCAGCAGCACTGAGCCATGGTGGCACAGAGCAGGAAGCCTTTTGCATCTCGTGCATGGCAGAGCAGTGTTGTTATTCTGGCTGCATAGCTTGGCTTGTTATTGAGCACATGCTTTGCAGATTAGCCTGTTTGTATAGCCAATCGAACATGTGCTCCATTAAAAATTAAAACATCCTGTTTTAAGGATGGAGCAGGAGACATCAGCTGCCACTGTGTAGCAGACATGGAAAGCCCCCAGAGCCCATTACCATAGGTTACAGCAAATGTTAATCAGTGCCAATGCAGTTAAATAATGCAGTTCGTGCAGATGGCAGCTACTACATCTACTCACAGATGTGTCCTCGAGTCCCTGAGGTTGCTGTATCACAGGAGTTGTCGGGAACAGTCAGATCTGATGCTGACTGTGGGTATCACCTTTGTGTTTATGCCACAGATCCCAGCCAGAGGAAAGGCAGCCATGCCTAGGCTTGAGGAACGAGGTCAGAAACACACCAGAGCACAGCATGAGGCTGGACCTGAACTCAAATAAAACAAAAAGGAAATCTGTGCCCTTCACAAGTTGGTTTTTTTTTTTTTTTTGCCAGGCATGTTTACCTTCTTCACATACAAATCAGTATCCTACCATCATTAGAGACCTGGATCCACAGCTCAGCTTTTGAACTGGGATATTTGTGACCACTGCAAATCATTCTAGCCATTCCATGTGTACAGGAGGGCAGAGCAAAACCCATTCTGCAGCTGGAGCCCTGTTCACAGCAGTCTCCAGATCATATATAGGTGTTCTCTGCCTGCTTGCCATATTCTACCTCAGGAGAAGCAATTTATTTACCTTTTCAGCTGTTTATGCTCAGGATGTGTGTTTATGAAAAGGAGTGTGCAAATCTATATGACATGTAAGAGTTTGCAGATGAAAGTTGTGCTATAAGTATAAATATTGTTTCTAAGATCTGTCATGCTGTTCAGTAGGTACTAAGAGGAAAAAACATTGCAAGTCAAGAAGCTAAAAAGCATTTCTTTTTCTTTTTTCACATCTTAGTGCATCCTTCATCATCTATTTGTATTTCAGGTCTCTGTCACTGATGAATGTTCTTTATCCCAAATCTGGGGATTTCTTTTAAGAAAGCTTGTCTCCTTTTTTAAAAAAGGTTCTGTCTGTGTATATTGTGTGGAATAGTTTGAAAAAGGAAACATTTTAATCAGTAAACACTTGGCTTTTTCTCAGCTTTTGCTTAATTCACCGAGGACATGATCATTTGAGATCAGGGTTCTAAAACACATAGATCTGAGGTTTTCTCATTTCCTGGTGACTTCACCATTGCTCTGAGTGCAAATTTCATGTCTACAACACCCAGCATTTGGTGCTCTTTGTTGCAATGGCTCCGTTTGTGTTTTCTGTGGAAGATGAGCTCCAAACCAGCCATCTGCAGTGAGCCTCAGTGGAGACATTTGCTTGTTACAACTGTGATTTCTTGAACCTGCCATAAGACTGTCACACTCCACCCATCCCATCCCACTGGATGGCACACCAAGCCTGCATCCCATCGTTTGTAAAGAGCTATTGGCAGGGCTGGGAATTGCACAAGTGCAAGGAGGTTGGTAGAGAGATCTGAGAGCATAATACATTTTGGTTATTTAAATTTAGTTCTCAAGGCTATAAAATGGGACTTGGAACTCAGGGGACTCATTTTTTCCTCAGTAGTTTCATCTTTTAACCATTAATTGTCAGCTAGGCAGTGTGGGATGAGCGTTCTGCTGTGACCATGCTTCTGTCAATTAATAATGGAACGTATCCAAAGTTTATCTGTAGCAATCATTCATACCATCTGGCAATACAAATTAGATGATTTTGAAGGCAGTCTACAAACAGGCATGTTGTTCTAGGGACTGCCATAATTATATCTATCAAATAGAGAGAGAAAAAAATGTATTTTATGCATTTTTAAATTGCGTATTGAGATCAATATCCCCTGAGAGCGAGCTGGGCTCCCAGAGAACAGGGGCAGCAGCAGATTTTTGTAGCCTTCCTCTGTGTGTGTGTATCAGCAATTCTCCCAGTGAGAACCACCTTTTTGGGCAATGAGCAGGGGATTATTTTTCTTGCCCATTCTGGCCCTGGCCTCATTCCCAAGCCTGACAACAGCGGTGCCAATTAGTGACAGACTGGGGACTGGCCAGAGATGACAAGGAAGCACTCACAGGACAGACAGAAATGTTTTAAATGAGCTGCTGGATCAAAGGGAGGGGAAGGAGCCGTTTGGGCAGCGGGCAGCAGTCCCACGGTACTCGGCAATGCCTGCAGCCTGTTCAGAGCAGGGGGGCTCCTGGCCTGGCCCATCCACACACACACACACACACACACACACAAAAACCGGCTGTGACAGAGCCATACTTGGTTTTAATACAATCACGAACTGTGTGGAAGGGACCCACAAGGATATTGAGGACATTGAGTGCGAGTGCTGGCCGCTGTTTCCCGCCGGGCCGGGCCTGCAGGGCCGTGAGGGCAGTCCCGTGGCTATGGCTGCCCTCGGGGTGAGCTGTGCCCCGGGGAGGCAGCAACAGCTCGGGCCCCTTCCCTGCCCCGCAGGGTTCAGCCCTCATGGCTCCAACACCCCCGTGGGACTGGGAATGTGGGAATGGCTTTTATACAGCTGCTGCACCCAAACTGCCTCGGCCTGGGGGATCCATGGGTCTGCAGCTTCGAGATGGGCCCTGCTTCTCCCTCAGGCCGTGCTTCTCCCTCAGGAGGTCTCTCCCTCACGGAGGGATGATGGTGTCCCCTGAGCAGGGTGACCCTGCCCTGTGGTGTCCCCTGAGCAGTGGCCACAGGTGACCCTCTTGAGCAGAAAAAATTGAATATTCTCAAAAAATTTGTAAATTCTTTGCCTTTACAAAAGGGCAACATCAAACCTACAAATAGTTCTTGGAATTCCCCAATTTTTGTCATTCATAAGAATGAGAAGAATAAGAAGATTCATTCTTCATGACTGTCATTCATAAGACTGCCCTGTGGTGTCCCCTGAGCAGTGGCCACAGGTGACCCTCCCCTGTGGTGTCCCCTGAGCAGGGTGACCCTGCCCTGTGGTGTCCCCTTCTGAGCAGTGACCACAGGTGACCCTCAAGCAGAAAAAATTGAATATTCTCAAAAAAGTAGTAAGTGAACAACTACAAAAAGGCCGCATCAAACCTACAGAGACCCTGGAATTCCCCAGTTTTTGTCATTCATGAGACGACTTCATTCTTCATGACTGTCATTCATAAGAACACTGCCCTGTGGTGTCCTCTCTTGAGCAGTGGCCACAGATGACCCTCTTGAGCAGAAAAAATTGAATATTCTCAAAAAATTAGTAAGTGAACAAAAAGACCACATCAAATCTACAAACAGTGCCTGGAATTCCCCAGTTTTTGTCATTCATATGAAGACTTCATTCTCTATGACTGTCATTCATAAGAACACTGTCCTTTGGTGTCCCCTGAGCAGTGGCCAAAGGTGACCCTACCCTTTGGTGTCACCTCCTGAGCAGGGTGACCCTGCCCTGTGGTGTCCCCTCCTGAGCAGTGGCCACAGGTGACCCTGCCCTGGGCCTGGCTAAGCTGAACCACCTGAAGCTG
This sequence comes from Zonotrichia leucophrys gambelii, assembly GCF_028769735.1. Lineage (NCBI taxonomy): Eukaryota > Metazoa > Chordata > Aves > Passeriformes > Passerellidae > Zonotrichia > Zonotrichia leucophrys. Next base: position 1,718,248 of record NC_088188.1, on the reverse strand, counting down.
CCAGACTGACCCTTGCTGGTCTCTCCATCTCACTGCCACTCTATCAGATGTAACATCAAAGACCTGGAAATGAAAGAAATGTGAAATATAGTTTATTCTCGTAATTATAGATGAGGAGTTGTAACTGCATCTGTGCACTTCTCAGTAAAGCAGCTGTTCTGCCCTTAGAAGGATATTTATAGACTATTGAAGGTAAACAATCCTGCCTTATTTCATATTGCAACTACATTTGCACTGAGTTTAGCTGCAATTTGATCAAAGAAGCTGCTGACATGTCAGCTTTAGTGATACAAGATAGTTTTTCCTTGCTATTTCTGCTAAATAATCTCTGCCTGTTTTTCAGATGAACTGTTTAGATATTAGCAAGTTCTTTAGAGTTTCAGTTGAGGAGTGAATTGGTATAATATGCAAACCCATCCTCAATCTCTGAGTCATCAACTTGCAGCCTCCCTCATACAGTTTGTGGTGACTATTTGATTTTGGGGCTTTTTCCTCTCTCAGTATTTATTCTCTGCCAATTTGCAACGCTCTGTAAATGGTTCAACATCAGAATTTTGACATATGTGATGAATTTCAGTGTTTAAAGCTCATAGGGCATATGCAGCAGTTTGGTCAGTAGCTGATGAGTTATCCCAGTCTTTCAGTGGTGTTTTGCTGCTGTTCTTACAAGTGTGTGGTTGGCTATGATGGCATTTAGCTGGTAGACCAGCCTGCATCACAGTGATCCCTCTATGTACAAAGTAATGTTTAGATGTACTGTAAAATTAATTTTAGTGCTTCTTATCTGATGTGAACTGCGAGCAATATTTCTAAAGCAATTTTTTTACCTGATGAAAACCTATGGCATTTGGAAATTTATCTTGGATTTAACATACACAATGGCTGAAGAAGTATAAACTTGAGATAACACAGTGGGTGAGGAATGAGTAAAACTGCTCAGGAGCTGCTGTTGGTTGGATATCAGGGAAAAGTGATATCCAGAGGGTGCTGGGCACTGCCCAGGCTGCCCAGGGAATGGGCACAGCCCCGAGGCTGCCAGAGCTGCAGGAATGCCCAGGGTGGGATTGTTGGGGTGTCTGTGCAGGGCCAGGGCTGGACTGGATGATCATTTCCAGCTCGGGATGTTCTGTGCTGCTGTGATTTTGTGAGGGTGTGACTCTGTAGGGCTGAGACTCTGTGATTCTGTTACTCTATGGGGCTGTGACTGTGGGGCTGTGATTCTCTGAGGCTGTGACTCTGTGGGGTGTGATTTTGTGAGTGTGTGACTCTGTGGGGCTGTGACTGTGTGAGTCTGTGACTGTGGGGCTGTGATTGTGTGAGTTTGTGGCTCTGTGGGGCTGTGATTGTGTGAGTCTGTGACACAGTACTGCTGTGACTCTGATTCTGTGGCCCTGTGGGGCTGTGATTTTATGAGTCTGTGACTCTGTGAGGCTATGACTCTGTGCTACTGTGGATTCTGTGACTCTGTGGGGCTGTGATTTTGTGACTCTGTGAATCTTTGGCTCTGCGGGGCTGTGGGGCTGTGATTTTGTGACTCTGTGCTACTGTGATTCTGTGACTCTGTGACTGTCTGGCTCTGTGACTTTGTGAGTGTATGACACAGTACTGCTGTGACTCTGTGATTCTGTGGCCCTGTGGGGCTGTGATTTGTGAGTCTGTGACTCTGTGGCCCTGCAGGGCTGTGCAGGCCGAGCAGAGCTGAGCTGTGGCTGCAGCCCTGCCCTGGGGAGCTGCCGAGCCTGGCACTGACCCAGAGCACCTTCTCTCTGGTGAGGAAGCTGCAGTATCCATGGCAAAGGTATTTTAGCAGAACCTGGGAACAAAGCAGCTGAGCACATTTAACTTCTCTCCCTCTACAATGTGCAGGTGCCTGTTCTATTTAGGGCCCTGCTCCAGTAGCACTGAAGTCAATTATAACCTCCCATCAGCCATGAATCGAGTGCTAGAATCGTATGAAACGTTCATTGTTGTGTGCTCAGGCTCCTTTCTGAGGAGGTGGAGTCACTCCATGATTCTACATGTGAGAGTTAAATGCCTCCTATGTCTCCAGTGGTGTCAGCCTTTACACCTTGCCATGTGTTTTACAGCCAGTAACAAAAGCAGGCTGGAAATGGGGCCTATATTAAGCTTGTTTGTGCTGATGTTCATCACCTGCCTTTTGGGAGGGGCTTTTTGGAGTAGGAATTTAAAAGAAAACCAAACTGGTGTTGTGAAAAACATTCCCTTCCCTTCATTCCCCTTAAGCAGAGTCGTTATTCTACATCTGTTTCTGCTTCCTGTTTTGTTAAAACAAAAAAAAATAAAATCAGTAATTTCAATTTGCCAGTAGCACTTGTGCAGCCCTGAAAGTGTGATATTAAGCAACTTATTTTTATTAGGTCAAGTCTAATGTGACCTAGCTTGCTGCTAGGGAAAACCAGTAGTAATAATTCAGATATGTCAGTGCAAAGCTCAGTTTTAAAAAAAAACCCTTTATTTTCCTTCAATTAGTCTTTAAAAAATCACATACATATGTAATATAATATATTAAAAAAACTTGCATCTGAGTGTACATGTTTGCATGCATTTTGTACACAAACTTGTAAGTATTAATTCTTATTCTAGAGTGGACTCTAATTCTAGAGTGGACTTTTTAAAAATTTTATTTCATATATGTATGCAAATGCAATCTTTACATGGGTGGACACTGGAACATGCAGTTCCAGGAACCTGTCAGTGTACCAGTTAGTGGTTTAAATTCCCATCTCAAAACAAATTCCCTGTGTACAGCATGGAACCTCCCAGGTGTGTGTCTGAGTCCAGGAGGACTCAGTGAAAATGCCAGTTTGAACAGGGGTCACCAAAAGAGTGACACTTCTACATGAAGAACATAGAATGGTCTCCTGTTCAGGTGTGTTTTAAGCACCATTTACAAGGTTTCAGATACAATCAAATGTCAAAAAATCTCTTTCTCCTGGTAGAAAGGCTGATTCTTGGATAATCTGTATTAGAGAGTTTCAGAGCTTAATTAAAAACTGGTCAAAACTTGGGCAAGGATTTCAGTATTTTGCTCTTCATCTGAATGTACACAGCAAAACCATACATTCAAAAATTACATTGCACTGGGAATTCACGGCTACAAGGTGACTTGTCAGGGATGATGGATTCCTTAAAATCCCTCCTATTCTTTCATCAGCAAAATAGCTGTTAAGTTTTTAAGGTATTCATCTGCTCTGTGCCTGGCACTGCTGTGCTAATAGGTGCAAAGGTTTAACCGTTTTCCACTCTTTAAGCATCGCTGTCTTATCTTCAGAGCCAACTCGGTGTGTCTGAAGTCCTGGAAAGCAGGTGATTGATCAAGGAATTTAGGAAACAGCTCCCTTGATAAAGCCAGGGAGGATATTTCCTAAGAGGGGCAGTGGGAGTGAGGAAAGCATGAAACTTACTTAACAAGCAAGGCTTGGGTTGGGTAATCTGCATAATACATCCAGTGGCATTAAGTCTGTCATCTCTGCATTGCACCCCAGGTTCGGGTTCTGCACGAGCTGTCTTTCACTGTCGGTTCTAATAAAGAGCCGTGGTCAGCTCCAATTCCCTGGGAGCACAGAGTTATGTTTTGTGAACTACATGTGCCTGAGGCCTCTCATGCATGATTTAAACTGCTTTGTAAATGTCAATAGGTGGAAAAGCATTAGATCCCTTGTAGATTTCTCCAAATCCTCAAAGATGTGTACACCATGTATAAACCATGCTACAGTTTCAAGGCCACTGCAATCTCTACGCTCTCCTAACTGGGGGTTTAAGGTATTGCCAGAAGCAAGATATCGGTGTATACATGATTTGATCCAGCTGGCCAATGAGACCCTTTATTAAGAAAACCTTTGCTCCCATGGAAAGTCCCTTGTGATATTAAGTGGGCACACAGCATAAATGTTGAATGTCCTTCAAACTTTGTTGCTTTATGCTGTCTTTAAAAAAAAATAAAACAAAATGCATCTCTGCTTTGTCTGTGGAGCCTGCCTCTAAATGGAGGACACACAGAAGCTCACATTTCCCTGCACCTTGGGGCAGAGGTGGAAGTAGGACTTTGTAGGTTATGAAAGAAGTCAGTTTTTAATTAGGAGTGCGCTGTCTGTTGGCAGAAGCCAGTGACTATCTGAAATAAATAAGAATCTGTTGCTAATGAGAAACGGTGGGGTCTCAGATGGCTCTGGGGACTGCCAATGTAGGTCACTGTTTGCAGCCGTCACCATCTGACGCTTCCTGACCTGCGTGGAAGGAGCCCACTGGGGGCCAGCCCCGTTCCCAGCAGGGCCAGGCAGAGCTCAGGACAGGGCTGAGCAGGGACTGAGCTTTGCCAGGGCTCTGGGGCAGGACTGGCTGCCCAACCTGGGCACAGCTCCTGCAGCTCGGGCTCGGCACATGCTGGGGACAGGGGGAGGACACTGCCGGGTTTGGTGACACGAGGAGGGGGCAGCTGCCAGGGTTGTCACTGAGGACCATCTCATCAGTGCTAAATTAGCTGACAAAAACACACTGATAAAAGAATTCAGCTCTTACTGAAATCCATCACTGCAGCCAAGGGTGAGCATGACACTTGGGTATCAGTAAACTGCTATTTTGAAACTTATGGGCTGGAAAGATGTTGATTTGTTCTTCAGTTTAGGGAATAAATATTATCTCCATCCTATTTTCAAATTCATTGGGAAAAGATCCATGCCCAGCTTTAGATGACAGAAGCCTCTGGCTCCAAAGTCCTTGAGCTGCAGGAAGTGTGTGGAGACAGGGATGAGTGTGTGCAGTCAGGGGTGTGCTGCTGGTGTCTCTGCAGGAAACAGGGAACTGAGCCGGTTGCCTTCTTGTGTCACCAATTTGCCCGACTCATCTGAGCTACTTTTTAAGTAGACAGTCACATTTATGTACCTTGAGTTATCTGGGGAGGGCTTTTTCTCTTTTCTTAGCAATGTAAAAATATATTCTTTGTATCTAGCTCTTTATGTTTCATTATTTATCCTTTATTTTCAATTTAAGGAATTAATCTGTGTAGTTGAATACATGCTTTGTGCTTTCAGTTGTACTTGCTGTAGTGTGATGGCAGGGTGTCTTTTCCTGGAGAGGGAACACAACAGCTCGAGCAACCCTCAGCTTGTGGAGTCAGTCATGGCAAAGGCTTGAGCCATGTGTTGGGGGCCAGAGCAAGAGTCCAGCTGGCACTAACAAGGTTAACCAAAAGATCAAGCATGGTCCTGTTTCTCTTTGCTGGCTGGCCATGGTGAAAAAGCTGCATCTCATCACCAGAAGCTGAGTAGGCTGAGAGAACAGCAGATGCCCCTTTCCAATTGCGGACTGCAAATAAGTAACTGCAATTATCTACTGCAGAAGGGACCCAGGACTCTTCATGTCATTTGAGTCCTTTCAGGACCTGTTTTGCCTGCAGAAGCCTCCAGTATTACCTGGCAGTTCTGCAGTGGTTGGGATCTCCCACATTATTCTCACCATCCTCCTTTCCTATTGCCTTGGCTCATGATCCCTCTCCATTCCTGTCCACTCATCTCTGGGCTGGGTTTCCAAAGCTGTTTCCAATTTTTCAGATATTCTATTTTAATCAGCAGGAACTTCTCAGAGTGCTGGATGGCTCCTCAGAGAGCTGATCCATTCTGCAGAGTGCTGACAGGTCCTTTGTAGCTCCTGGCCATGCAGTCACCAAGCTTTGCCATCCCCATGGCCTCGGGAAGCCACGGCTCCATCCCTGCCCTTCAGGTCCTTTCA